>NC_088244.1:24270738-24570738 GCF_036934945.1 Oncorhynchus masou masou
ACAGGGATATAGGACAGAGGGAGGGGCACAGAGGAGGGGGACACATGAAGAGATGGGTTCTGCATCACTGTAACACCGCATGAGACCCTCTACACTCTGCTTTGGTCCACTTTACAATTGTGCTCGATAGGGGGATTGATAATGAGTAGTCGTGTCAATGGGATGGAGGACGTGCTTCTAGCAGATGAGGTTTGGTGGTACAGTAGCTATGGGGAACTGGGCCGTGGTTACCTACCACGGAGTGGAGAGGCAGTGTGGATGGAAGTCAATAACTCACTCTGGCTCTGAGAGGTTCATCAAGAGGTTCATCAAGAGCTTGGCTGGGTAGAAGGAAGCAATCCCACTGGGATTTTACTTCCTCTGTCATAAGACTCTGATTTACTTTCTAGGATGCGTCCCAAATGGCACCATATTCCCAATAGTGCACTACTTTTGACTAGGGCCCATCTCCCTCATTTCTTCCTTCTTCTTTGTCTGTCCATCTTCCTTTATTCTTCTCATCACTCTTGCTCTATTTTGTCCTTTCTCCTCATCCTCCACCACTTCTCTCCCATCTTTTCTGTCATTCCTTCTCTTCCTTCTCTTCGTCTTTGCCCGTTGGGCCTCTCCAGTTCTCTTCTTCTTCCTCTGGTCGGCTCTGTGCTGACTGTTCCTCCATTTTGTGGCTTTGTGCTGTAGTGTAGTGGATTGTCGTGTAGTGTGCTGTTGTGTAGTGTGCTGTAGTGTAGTGTAGTGGAGTGTATTGTGCTGTAGTGGATTGTAGGGTAGTGTAGTGTAGTGTATTGTGCTGTAGTGTAGTGTGTTGTGCTGTGCTGTAGTTTAGTGTAGTGGATTTTAGTGTAGGGTAGTGTAGTGTATTGTGCTGTAGTGGAGTGTAGTGTAGTGTGGTGTGATGTAATATACTGTGGTGGATTGTAGTGTACTGTAGTGGATTGTAGTGTAGTGTGCTTTAGTGTAGTGTAGTGTGCCATAGTGCAGTGTCTTGTAGTGTGGTGTGGTGTAGTGTACTGTAGTGTAGTGTATTGTGCTGTAGTGAAGTGTAGGGTAGTGTAGAGTATTATAGTGTAGTGTAGGCATAGTGTAGTGTAGTGTGCTGTAGTGTAGTGTGTTGTACTGTAGTGTGGTATAGTGTATTGTACTGTAGTGGGGTGTAGGGTACTGTGTTGTAGTGGAGTGTAGGGTACTGTAGTATAGTGTAGTATAGTATAGTGTATTGTGTTGTAGTGGAGTGTAGGGTACTGTAGTATAGTGTAGTATAGTGTATTGTGTTGTAGTGGAGTGTAGGGTACTGTAGTATAGTGTAGTATTGTGTTGTAGTGGAGTGTAGGGTACTGTAGTATAGTGTAGTATAGTGTATTGTGTTGTAGTGGAGTGTAGGGTACTGTAGTATAGTGTAGTATAGTATAGTGTATTGTGTTGTAGTGGAGTGTAGGGTACTGTAGTATAGTGTAGTATTGTGTTGTAGTGGAGTGGAGTGTAGGGTACTGTAGTATAGTGTAGTATAGTGTATTGTGCTGTAGTGGAATGTAGTGTGTTGTACTGTAGTGTGTTGTAGTGTATTGTGCTGTAGTGTAGTGTAGTGTGTTTTGCTGTTGTGTAGTGTATTGTACTGTAGTGTAGTGTAGTGTGCTGTAGTGGAGTGTAGGGTAGTGTAGTGTATTGTGCTGTAGTCTATAGTGATGTGCTGTAGTTTAGTGTAGTGGATTTTAGTGTAGCATAGTGTCTATTAGTGTGCTGTAGTGTAGTGAGCTGTAGTGTGGTGTGCTGTAGTGTAGTGTAGTGGATTGCAGTGTAGTCTGCTGTAGTATAGTGCAGTGGATTGCAATGTAGTGTAGTGTGCTTTAGTGTAGTGTAATGTGCTGTCGTGTAGTGTTCTTTAGTGTAGTGTAGTGTGCTGTAGTGTAGTGTAGTGTGGTGTGATGTAATGTACTGTGGTGGATTGTAGTGTACTGTAATGGATTGAAGTGTAGTGTGCTTTAGTGTAGTGTAGTGTGCCGTCTTGTAGTGTGGTATGATGTAGTGTACTGTAGTGTAGTGTATTGTCCTGTAGTGAAGTGTAGAGTATTATAGTGTAGTGTAGGCCTACTGTGGTGTAGTGTGCTGTAGTGGAGTGTAAGATACTGCAGTTTATTGTGCTGTAGTGTAGTGTATTGTGCTGTAGTGGAGTGTAGGGTAGGGTAGTGTAGAGTGGTGTGATGTAATGTACTGTGGTGGATTGTAGTGTACTGTAATGGATTGAAGTGTAGTGTGCTTTAGTGTAGTGTAGTGTGCCGTCTTGTAGTGTGGTATGATGTAGTGTACTGTAGTGTAGTGTATTGTCCTGTAGTGAAGTGTAGAGTATTATAGTGTAGTGTAGGCCTACTGTGGTGTAGTGTGCTGTAGTGGAGTGTAAGATACTGCAGTTTATTGTGCTGTAGTGTAGTGTATTGTGCTGTAGTGGAGTGTAGGGTAGGGTAGTGTAGAGTATTATAGTGTAGTGTAGGCCTAGTGTAGTGTAGTGTGCTGTAGTGTAATATAGTTTGCTGTACTGTTGTGTAGTGTTTTGTAGTGACAGAGAGTGTGCTATAGTGTAGTGTAGTATTGTGTAGCCCTAGTGTAGTGTAGGGTAGTGTAGTGCAGTGTAGTATAGTCTAGGCCTAGTGTAGGGTAGGGTAAGGTAGTGTAGTGTAGTGTAGTGTAGTGTAGTGTAGTGTGGTGTAGTGTAGTGTAGTGTAGATTAGGGTAGTGTGGTGTAGGGTAGAGTAGAGTAGTGTAGTGTAGTGTAGTGTAGTGTAGTGTAGTGTAGTGTAGTGTAGTGGGGTATAGGGTAGAGTAGTGTAGGGCAGTGTAGAGTAGAGTAGTGTAGTGTATTATAGTGTAGGCCTAGTGTAGTGTAGGGTAGGGCAGTGCAGGGTAGTGTAGGGTGGAGTAGTGTAGTGTGGTGTAGTGTAGAGCAGTGTAGTGTGGTGTGGGGTAGAGTAGAGTAGTGTAGTGTAGTGTAGTGGGGTATAGGGTAGAGTAGTGTAGGGCAGTGTAGAGTAGAGTAGTGTAGTGTATTATAGTGTAGGCCTAGTGTAGTGTAGGGTAGGGCAGTGCAGGGTAGTGTAGGGTGGAGTAGTGTAGTGTGGTGTATTGTTCTGTAGTGTAGTGTAAGGTAGAGTAGTGTAGTGTAGTGTAGTGAAGGGTAGTGTAGTGCAGGGTAGTGTAGGGTGGAGTAGTGTAGTGTGGTGTATTGTACTGTAGTGTAGTGTAAGGTAGAGTAGTGTAGTGTAGTGTAGTGAAGGGTAGTGTAGTGCTGACTGGTCTGGAGAAGCAGCAGTAGTGGCAGTAGAACTGGGGAGGGGATGAAAGTGTGCGCTAGAGCAGAACAATGGAACCCTGGGTAAAAATAGCTCTCTTCCAACTTGAGAGGGGCAGGGGGGGGGGGCTACTTGCTGCGCTACATACAGTACAAAGAGAGGGGGATTGAGTAGTCTACAGTATATGCAGATGTATAATGCACTACATACAAGAGGGGGTGGGGGGGGCGGAGTAGGGGGATTAAAAAATCTGAATTAAAACATATATTAATAAAAACATGTACAGAAGCCTAAGTTATAAATGATTGGGGGGTTTAGATCTATCAAATGTTCAGACATACTATTGGGCTGCACATTTCAGAGCCCTTCTGTACTGGCTGCAGACTGATCCTACTGGCCCTAGACCACTCTGGGTCCAGATGGAGTCTGAATCATGTAAACCTGCTGCACTTTCCACTGTGTTGTGCTCGTCTCTCCCAGTGTCACTAGGCAAAAGGTGTGTCAACCCAATTGTAAAGCAGTCTCTTAAAATGTGGAATCAGTTCCTTTTAGCCTTTAGCCTCCGAGGCTTTTCTCTATCAGGCCCAATCAATCAGAACATTTTATTTCCTCCATCTTTGAATGATGGGGCTTTTGGCAACTGGCACTCACTAGGCCTCTCCTCACTAGCCCCATTATTCTTTGATGATACATTTGCCTCTTTTGCTCAGCTGCTGGAAAAGTTCAACCTCCCCAATCCCACTTTTTCCACTATCTCCAGACTAGGAACTTTGTCAGAGCTAACATACCTGGATTTCCCCAAAGGCCTGCGAATACAGCTATAGAGAGCATCTTGGAGCTGAACAAGCTTCCTAGGGGCGCAATTTCAGATGTATATGCAATCATTAATGACTTACAGAACCCTTCTTTGGTGCCTTTAAAGACTCAATGGGAAAGGGATTTGGGGGGGAACTTGGGGAAGACACCTGAGAATCTGTGCTGCACAGGGGGCACTCATCCTCTTTTAGCACTAGACACAGCCTCATTCAATTCAAGGGGGCCAAACTTGGAAGAATATTCTCTGATTTTGATCCTACCTGTGTCAGATGTAAAGTGGAACCAGCCACACTGTTGCATATGTTTTGGGGCTGTCATAAACTGTCAGGTTTTTGGGAATTAATATTTAAATGTTTCTCTGATATATATGACACTGTTATAGATCCGTCTCCCCCTACAGCCCTTTTTGGAGTACTGCCCATGGGTACCCCCCTATCAAGAATCCAGTCGGACACTGTTGCTTATACAACTCTTTTAGCTAGACGGCTAATACTACAGAACTGGAAGATGGCAGCTCCCCCATCTTATAAATATTGGGTGAGAGATGTGTTGTGCTCTCTGAAACTAGAAAAAATTCAATTCAATTCACGTGGGAACCCCAAACTGTTTAATGAGGCTTGGGCTCCATCCCAGTCTTACTTTAAACAGTCCATTCTCTGATGGCACTCCTATTAAAACCAAAATAAGTCTGTATTTGACCCCCCTATGACTTAAGGGTTGGATGAGCTTTTCTTTGTGTTTTGTCTGAGGGGGCATTAAGGTTGATGTGTTTATTGATTTGTGACCTGCGGATGCCTTGTTCATCTTGCCCGGGCTGAGACTGAAGTGTGAGCTTGTTTTTCACAGTTATTTTTATTTTTACATTTTGTTCACGCCTACATAAAAAGATTATTATTCATTTTTTTATTTTAAAGCATTGTAAACTTTTTATTTTTGGTCCAGTGGATGGTCGGTCTGTGGCCGGGACTGTCTGTGAGTGGTTGCATTTCTCCACCCCTATCCCTTGACTGTTTACAGCAACAATGGTAAGGTGTTTGCTCTGTCCCTGTACTATAGATTGCCCTTTAACCTTTAGTAGCCTTCTGCCTGGTGTGTTTAACTTGTCTAAAGTATGGTATCTTTAAAGCTATTTTTTTTAATGTATTATTTCTATTTTCTAGTTGAGTATATTATTTATATTGCTTTGTGTTGTTTTGTCTGTCTGTGTGTGTGTGTAAAACTTAAAAAACAGTGTTTAAAAAAACAACAACATATTAATAGACCAAATCAGCTTCGGCAATTAAAAAAAAAAAAATTTTAGAACAGTATCTTGCAGGATTCAATAGTTGGAATTGTAAGATTTGTTGCCCTGTCCCTTTCTCTGTGTTTGTCATTATAATGGAATCCAGAAAGGACAAAACCCTGTCCTCAAACATTTACATTAAAAGGGGCAAAGTTATGGGCAAAGACACAAAACATCAACATCAAATTACATATTTTTCTTGATCAAATCACATGGAAAACAATCACTTTTTGTGCAGTATTGATTGACCATCCTTACAAACCACTTAATGTAAGTGTACATTACTGCATTGTAGCCTAAATGCTGGTCAGTTAGGTTTGTACCTGTAGACTTTCCGTCACCATGAAGAAAAACTATGCACAATACAGTCATTGAGTACATTGAAAGATCAAGTGGCTTGTGATTTGATGTGATGTGATGATGTGGATCAGTTGGTAGAGCATGGTGCTTGCTATGCTAGGGTTGTGGGTTCAATTCCCACAGGGGACCTGTATGAAAATGTATGCACTCCAGTTACTCCAGAAACAGTGTCTAATGAGAAATAATCAATAGACCTTTTCAGTTTTCATGTAGAAATAAGTTGTATTTGCAAAGTACTTCAATAAACAAAACAAATAAATATATATGCATTTATTTTCTACCCAATTGGTAGTTACAGTCTTGTCTCATTGCTGCAACTCACGTACAGACTTGGGAGAGGCGTGCCTCCTCCGAAACACTACACACTGCTTCTTGACACAATGCCCACTTGGAAACCAGCCACACCAATGTGTCGGAGGAAACACCGTACACCTGGTGACCGTGTCAGTTTGCACTGCACCCGGCCTGCCACAGAAGTCGCTGGCGCGCCATGGGACAAGGACACGCCCGGCCTGCCACAGAAGTCACTAGCGCGCCATGGGACAAGGACATGGCCGGCCTGCCACAGAAGTCGCTAGCGCGCCATGGGACAAGGACACGCCCGGCCTGCCACAGAAGTCACTAGCGCGCCATGGGACAAGGACACGCCCGGCCTGCCACAGAAGTCGCTAGCGCGCCATGGGACAAGGACACGCCCGGCCTGCCACAGAAGTCGCTAGCGCGCCATGGGACAAGGACAGCCCGGCCTGCCACAGAAGTCCCTAGCACGCCATGGGACAAGGACACGCCCGGCCTGTCACAGAAGTCGCTAGCGCGCCATGGGACAAGGACAGCCCGGCCTGCCACAGAAGTTGCTAGCGCGCCATGGGACAAGGACACGCCCGGCCTGCCGGCCAAACCCTCCCCTTACCCGGACGACACTTGGCCAGTTGTGCGCTACCCAATGGGTCTCTGGGTCACGGCCGGCTGCGACAGAGCCTGGAATCGAACCCAGAATCTCGAGTGGCACAGCAAGCACTTAGACCACTGCACCACTCGAGAGGCCCCATTTCAAGAAATTTGAACATATATCAAAAAAGTATTTTATTTTCCACAAGTATTATCAGATGAACTGTTTTGTGCAGATAATTATCAGACTCAAGTTACAAATGCTGGTAAACACTCATACATAGTTTTTTTATCACCAAAGAAGTGCACTGGGCCTGTATTAGCGGACTGGTATCGACGTCTTCAGTGTGGGCAAAAAACATGTCTGCACCTTGGTCAGATCAATATAGAGGAGTGGACCACAGTATTGCTCTCTGTCTTAAGAGCAATCGCTGTTATGAGTCCACCAGCAAATGAGAAATAGGGATATAATTTGTGGCTTTGCTAATCACACTTAAGAGAAAGAAAAACTAAACACTACTACTTGAAATAAACTATTTAAGAGCTTGGCAGCTCTTGCAGGGAGGCTTTTATGCTTCATAGTTTTAAGAGGCTTACTTCTCGAAGTATACTGTAGTAGTGGTCCTGGGCCGCCACTCAGTCCCATTGTTATGGGAACATCATTGCTATGTGTGCCGGCTCCCCAGATGGGTTGTAGAAAGAAGCGAGATATCTCTTGATCTGGTAGCAGTCTGCCGATAGACAGTACTACTTTCTCCTCTGAGACCCACAGACTTAATCACAGTGAAGTCATGTTGTCACTCTTGTCCTTATCCACAGAATCACAGTGGAGATGAACATGAAATGTGGGAGTGATGTTCTACTTTTGTCACATTCTTCAGTTCCTACTCTGTAGCCCCTTCACTTTCTCTCTCTTGTTTTTCTGATTTGTTTTGCAGAAGAAAGAATGGCTCTGTCTGAACTGCCAGACCCAGCGACTGATGTCTGGAGGGCTCCGGGATCCCTCTCCTGTATCTCATCCGTCTCCAAAGCACCAACCAATGGGTTCTCCACACCACCAGGCACTGGCCAGTCAGCAGCCTGTTCAACAGCCACCCTTCCAAAAATTCACCAATCAGCAGCAGGAAGGGCCGAGACAAATGCAGCCGCAGCAGCAGAAGCCCCAGACAGCCCTGGGGAGCGGACTTTTTGAACCAACTGCAGCGAAGCAAACTGGAGACACACAGGCCCCTGTCCAGGCCACACCTATACCTGCAATCGAGCCCCTGAAACAAGCAACGGCCACGGAAGAGACTACGCCAAAACCAGAGAAGTTGGTGGAATCCGCCATAGACACCAAACCAACTCAAAAGAAGGGAGAGCCAATCACACCAATAAAAGAGTTAAAGAAGTCAAGATATGATGTAAGTCACCTTTTAGGTGTCCCATAAATTCATTTTGATAAGGCTGTGTTGTTATATATTAAAGCAAGATGTTGGTTGTAGGATATTCAGTGGATTTGAAATGGGATAATGTATTGCTAGTTTATAGCAACAGTATAGCAATTGATTAGAAAATGGGATCCAATCTTTTCTGTGCCTTCCCTCTTCCTCTGCAGCTAGAAAATAATGCTGATGAAGCAGGCGCCAGCCAGAGCACTGACAAATTTACTCCACACAGAGAAAATTTATGTTTTTTCATTGTAGCCATCGCTCCTCTTGAAATATGAAGCATTAAGATTGGTACAACCATGAATGTGCAAAACCATCAAGGCCTTAGTTAGTGGTTCTGAATTAGTGCTGATGTGAATACCAAAGTGCTCCACTCTAATCCCCACTGCTCTCTAATGTACACTGTGAGTATGGGTGGAAATCTATGAGGAGCAGAACATTTCGAATAAAATGGTTAATATAGTCATTGCATAAGATCATTTTGGGGGTTTTCAGGTCTTTTTCAGGTATTTTTCCTGGTCTGATGTATTGTTTTTGGCTGATTTCTTATGTCTTACTTATTAGTTATTTTGTCTCTCTCTGTCTTTCCCCTTAGGAGACCAAGAACAGCACTCAGGACCTGTCGCGGAGCCCCCAGAGCCTGAGCGACACGGGCTACTCCTCCGACGGCATCTCCAGCTCCCACAGCGAGATTATCGGCCTCATCCAGGAGGAGGAGATGAAGCTGAGCGAGAGGGGCATTAGCGAGCGTGGCAGCCCCCCCAGCCCCTCCGAGATCACCAAGCTGGAGAGCTCCATGAGGCCCCTGCTGGAGTGCAAGACCATGCCAGTTGAGGAGAGGGAGCGCGAAAGGGGCCGAGGCCGGCACCACCGAGAGCAGAGACCCCGGTCGCTGTCCATCACCCCGGAGGCCTATGACTCTGATGAGGAGCTGGAGGACATTGTGGAAGAGGAGGAGGAGGACGGAGGAGACTGGGAGTCCAAACAGGAGCACAAGAACAGTGCCGCTCCCAAAGAGGAGAAGAAAGTGGCTGAGCCGGAGCCAATGACAGATGAGGAGTTCATGAGGAGGCAGATCATGGAGATGAGCGCTGACGAGGACAATGAGGAAGAGGAGGAGGACATGGAAGAGGAGGACGAGGAGGACGAAGGCTACGGCTACCAAAAACCTAAAAAAACACACAAGCACATCTCAGAGTTGACGAAAGAGAAGCGCCGCCTCTCTCACCAGTCCAGCAGCTTTGAGGAGGACACCAAAAGCTCCAGCGACATCTACAACTGTTCTGCGGAGGAAGGAGAGGAGGGGGGTCTGGGGGGCCTGCGCCGCTTCAAGACAATCGAGCTCAACAACACCAACAGTTACAGCCACGACATGGAGCTCAACAACGAGAACGACCTCAGCCTGGACCGAGAGCCCGAGTTGGAGATGGAGAGCCTGACGGGGTCTCCCGAGGAGCGCTCCAGGGGTGAGTACTCCTCCACCCTGCCACCCACCACCTCCAGCTACAACTCTGGCACCTCCCCCACCTCCATCTCCTCCATGGAGGAAGACAGCGACAGCAGTCCCAGTCGCAGGCAGAGACTGGAGGACGCCAAGCAGCAAAGGAAGGCCCGCCACCGCTCCCACGGCCCCCTGTTGCCCACCATTGAGGACTCCTCGGAGGAGGACGAGCTGAGAGAGGAGGAGGAGCTGCTGCGGGAGCAGGAGAAGATGAGGGACCTGGAGCAACAGAGGATCCGCAGCACGGCCAGGAAGACCAAAAGAGATAAAGAGGAGCTGAGGGCCCAGAGACGCAGGGAGAGATCCAAGACGCCCCCCAGCAACCTCTCCCCCATCGAGGATGCCTCCCCTACTGAGGAGCTGCGACAAGCTGCGGAGATGGAGGAGCTCCATCGATCCTCTGCCTCAGAATACTCCCCCCAGAGCCTTGACTCAGAGGCTGAGGGATACGAGTCTAATCTCTACAAGTCTGGCAGCGAGTATAACTTGCCCACGTTCATGTCTCTGTACTCTCCTACTGAGAAGTCGTCGACAACTTCAACCACCACCGCGCCTTCCAGCAGCAAGCCCCTGAAGAGTGCTGAGGAGGTGTATGAGGAAATGATGAGGAAAGCCGAGTTGCTGCAGAAACAACAGAAACAGCAACAGCAGCAGCAACAAGGGAGACACAACAGTGCATATGAGGACGACACGAATGGCCAACAGTATGAAGATGAGTATGAGTACGAGCAGGCTGAGACTAGTTATGAAAACGAGGCGGCAGAGACAGGAGGCATCTACGAAGAGATCCGCCAGACCTCCCAAAGCATCACTAAAATGCATCAATCCTCAGCCCTGGAGTTACAGCAGCAGGCAGACGAGCAGGTGGAAATAGACGACAGTATCTATCCAGCTAAGCAGCTTTTAGATACAGGGTCGGCCTTCGCTAAGCTGCTTGAGCAGACCAATGACCTGTTGACTCCTGGCAACAGCCCCACTCAGCTCTCTGCACCTGTGACTTTCTCTGAGGCTGGAGGAAGGATCCCTGATGTACAGGTGACACAACACTACTCCAAAGATGTCCATAAAGCCGGGATGAAGAGCCAGACGGGTAAAAATGGCATTACTCCAGTGGCGGCCGCCACCACAATTGCAGCCTACGGGGTTTATTCCCGGGATGCAGTGACCATCCCTCACACAAGCGCTAGTCAAACGATGACGACCACCCAATCCATCATGTATGGTCGACAAACTGGAGGACCTGCCACTTCAACCACAACCATCTCAAATGTGTGCAGCAAGATAGCGGAGATAACACAGGCTTACAGCCAGAGAGAGGTAGTTGCGAGGAGGGTGGGCGAGAGCCGAGGGGTCCAAGCTAGAGAGAGTGCAACATCTTCAGAGCATGTCATAGAGCCCCACTCGACAAAGATGTACTCGTACTACAAGAGCTCCAGCCCCCCTCTGTCTCCCTCTGCCTCGCCCACCGAGAGCCCAAGTCGCTCACCCTCCAGGAGGGCCGAGATATCCACTCAGACATTCAGCCCAGGCATAGGGGCTCTGTCAGCTGGCTCTGGGCCCACCTCCCCAGTGATGGCCCAGGGGACACAGACATCTGAAAGGGGCATATCCCCACATCTCTTGAGACAGCAATCCTCCCAGCATGCCCCCTACATGGTCGCAAGCTTGGAGCCCACAAGCTCTGCCAAACCAATGACGGTCAACACCGCCACGTCACCTTTATCCTCGCCCACCAGATTCACCCGACAGTCGACATTTGACAGCTACTCTCCACAGGCCAGTCCGCCAGACACCCCTCCATACCACCAGTCTCCTCAGCACAGCTTCTATAGGATGCAGAAGGTGGAGAAGGTCAGTGTTGGAACCAGCATGGTCACCACAGCTAGCACCTACAGCCGTGGTTCCATGTCTATGGACAACATCTCTCTCTGCAGGTTCTCCAGCATCCCGGGGACCTCGAGTGTCGAGCCGGGCCAGATGATCCATGGTGGGAGTGTGGTGGATCTAAGAACAGTAGATCTGAGAACCGCCACTAACGCAGCTCCCATTTTAATGACTGCCCATGGCATGGATCTTACCTCCCTGGCCACAGAAACACGCAAATACACCAGCGGGATTGAGGGGAGCCACCCCTCCACTATCATCCAGCCCCTCATCATGAACCTGAACACCCAGCAGCAGCCCCAGGTAATGGTATCCACTGCAACCACGATGAGCGTCACGGTGGCCGCCTCCATGTTCATATCGCAGCCCCAACAGCCCATGATCTATGGGGACCCTCTACCAAACAGAGTTGACCTTGGTCAGGGCATGGGCTCAGCCATGTGCCTGTCACAAAACAAACCACCTCCCACTGACCCATCTATCCCCAAGATCGACGCCAAGCTGGAGGACCTGAGCATCCAGCAGCAGCAGCTTCTCCAGCAGCAGCAAAAGCTCCAACAGCAACAGCAGCTCTTGGAGCATCAGCTCCAGCAACACCACCAGATGCAGCAGCAGTCCTCCGTAGCTCGGTTCAACCTACCAGGCCAGATGACGCTGCTCAAGAAAGACCTTCTGGTCAGCCAAACCAGCAATACCCCAGCCGTGGTCAGTACTATGTCCCCTGCCGTTGCCCCTGATATCTACGGCACTGGAGATCTCCTGGAGCTGAAGAGCAAACCAACCCCGGCAGGTGTGATGCGCCTGGCTGGGGGTGGGCCTCATGGCATGATGGTCCAAATGGATGGGGCCCCACAGGGAGGACCAGTGACCCAGCTGGTGAAGACAGAGGAGGGCCAGGATGCCGTGGACCTCACAGGGGGGCAGATCAAAGCTGAGAACCAACCAGCTTGCTGTGATGTCGTGTACCGCCTCCCATTTGGAGGTAGTTGCGTTGGCGGACCATTTTCCCAAAAGCCAAATGTTGATGAGAATGTGGCCACTCAAGAGCCAAGACCACACTCTGTGCCACCACTCTCGTATGAGTCGGACCAGGAGGGCCAGTTTCAGGAGTTTTCTATGGACGGGCATAAAGCCTACACATTACCGTTCCCTGGCCGGCTACAGCCCTCGATGTCTGACACCAACCTAGCAGAGGCCGGACTCCAGTCCTACCACTCCAAGATGGACCCACACTTCCAGACCTCTGGAGAGCTGGCTGTGGACCTCAGCACCATGAAACACACCTATGAGGGTGGATTCCTCGGACTGGGCATGCAATATGGCTCCTACACTGACCTACGCCATGGAGGTGATATCACTGCAACTGCCCTGCCCATACGCAGATTCAACTCCCTGTCAAACATCAGCTCTGACTACGGCTACTCCCCGCGAGACCTCGCTAACTTCCAGGAGTCCAACCTGGCCCAGTACAGTGCCACCACTGCCAGAGAGATCAGTCGAATGTGCGCTGCCCTCAACTCAATGGACCGCTATGGGAGCAACCCAGAGCTTATGCAATACGGTGTAGGCAGAGGAACAGGTCCAGGTGGCAGGCTTAACTCTATGAGACAAAATATGCTCTATGGACCTGACGGGAAGCCAATCTCTCACACCCAAGCGCTCACCAACATGATCAATGCCAGGCAAGCCAGCCTCCGAGCCATGTACCCGTCTGCCATGAGGTCTGCTGATGGGATGACCTATTCTACCATCAACACACCCATCGCCTCCACCTTGCCAATCACTACCCAGCCTGCCTCAGTGCTGCGCCCACTATTAAGTGGAGTGTACAGGCCTTTACCCACAGCCAATATGACACCTGTGCCTCTGGCCAGCCTCACCAGGATGCCTGTGAACCCACGGATGCCTATGTCTGGACAGGCCCCATACCATTATCCGGCTCCCAACGTCTTCCCATCTACGACGTCAACCCCTGTGAGCATGCCTGCCGCCGTCAACACCACTCAGGATGCCCCAATCTTCCTAGGGAAGCCCTCTGTGACATCAAGTGGATCTGATCCCCCGTATCAATCTCCTGTTGCCCATACATCAGCCTCAGTGAGCTTGCCAAAGGAGTCTGAGCAGCAGCCCATAAACCTGACCCAGGCTCACCTCCACACTCAGGCCCCAGGGCAGCCCCAGGTCCAGCCTCAGAACCAACCCCCACCTCAGCCACAGCACATGCAAACTCAATTCCACCCACAGGGCCAGCATCCACCCCAGAGCCAGTCACCTCCGGCCCATGCTTACCCCCCAACACAAAGCTACACTGGGCCCCAGAGCAGCACCCTGCCCCATCACCCAACCCCACCCTCCAGCGGCCCTGTCAACCCGGAGACCGAGACTGAGGAGGAGAGGATGCACCGCCAGCAGGAGCAGCTTCTGCAAATGGAGCGGGAACGCGTGGAGTTGGAGAAGCTGCGTCAGCTGCGTCTGCAGGAGGAGCTGGAGAGAGAGCGCATGGAGCTGCAGCGGCATCGTGAGAAAGAGCAGATGCTGGTGCACAGGGAGATCCAGGAGCTGCAGACCATCAAGGAGCAGGTCCTGCAGCAGCAGCAGGCTGAGAGGGAGAACCAGCTGGTGATGCAGAAGGAGCAGTTGGCCCAGCAGAAAGCCCAGCTTGACCAGATCCAGTCACTGCAGCAGCAGCTCCAGCAGCAGCTCGAGGAGCAGAAGCGGCAAAAGACTGCTGCAGCTGCTGCTGCTGCAGCCACCGCAGCCGCTAAGTTGGACCAGAGCGGCCAGATGCTGCAGCCCTACGGAAACCAAATGGGTTTCAGGTCCCTGCCCAACTCCTCCTCAGACATGTGTCTAAGGAACAACGAGGAGCAGATGGAGACCAGGACCAACATGAGAAAGCAGAACTCCACCTCCATGCCCCGACTGAGGGATGGAATGGAGGGCGAGAGCGTTGAGTTCTACGGAGCCCGGAGGATCGTGGACAGTTGTGTTCAGACAGACGAAGAGGACGGTGAGGAGAGGTACATCATGTCTAGGCGCAGACGCAACAGGCGCAGCGTGGACCGTAGCGTCCAAACCGACGACGACGAGGAGAAAGTGGAGTGGGAGCAGCCTGTGAGACGCAGACGCTCACGCTTCTCCAGGCACTCGGATCCCGGGGCCGACCACAAGACTGATGCAGCCTCCAAGACGGCCACCTCATCCAGCATCGCCATTCAGACCATTCGAGACTGCTCCTGCCAGACCGAAACAGACCAGCTGGGGAAGGTGTCCCCGGCCATCCACGTCACTTTGCCAGACCCGAACAAAGTGGAGATCGTTCACTACATCTCAGGCCCTGAAAGGACCCAGAAAGGCCAAAGCCTAGCCTGCCAAACAGATGTGGAGGCCCAGTCTCAGGGCGTGGTGGTGCCACAGCTCAGCGTGCCCACCACTATCAACCCCTACTCCACGGGTATCCAGCTGGTTGCCGACCCGCGGCAGCAGCAGAACAGGAGGAGGTCTGACCCCATGGAGATCAGCTACCAGACCCAGACCCAGCCCATGAACCACCTCCACAACGAGTCCCTCTCCAGCCTGATCCGTCAGCCCCCAAGTCCCCCCAGGTGCTCTACTCCCCTGTGTCCCCCGTCTCCCCCCACCGCCTGCTGGAGACCTCCCTGTCCAGCGGCGGGCTGAACAAGGCCCATGTCACTCCCCAGCAGAAGGCCTACACAGCCGAGTCACCCCAGCGCCTCCCCAGCATGCCCCGCCCTATTAAGAACACACAGAGGTCCATGTCTGACCCCAAGTTGCTGAGCCTCACCACTGATGAGCACACTAAGGCCAGGCTAAACCTGTACCAGCAGCAAGCTCTTCAGAGCCAGGTAGGTTACAAGGTCAATCCTTTGATCCTCAACAGCTATTTCTGTACACATGCAGAGACTGAAAGAGAGCAAAGAGTCTTATTTCAATCGTAGCATCACATAGACAGTTGTCTTTTTAATGTTGAGTATGAATCCTACTGTAGTACAGTATGTATCAAATTGACAGACTGATATTAAAATGTGGCCCCATAAACATACAGTGCATTCACAGACAATGCTATATACTACACATAAAACACACAAGACAATTTACACACATTTAACACTGATAGATCTCTAGTTTTAAAAAACACTGTTGAGGCATGTCCTCCAACATCTTATTAATGCACAACTTCCTAAGTGAACACTATCAAAGTATCTCTACATTAAAGTTGATATTTTTGGCAAGAAATCGTTAAAATCATTACAGGCAAAACCTGACAATGATACCTCCATTCATCCAATACTAACTCCAACTGTATGTTACTCTTTGCTTAAATGGCAAATTACAGATTGACGTTTGTCCCCCCTATATACAGATTACTATGAAGGGAAGAAAATGCCGAACGAATTCTGAAATTTAAGTGAACCGTCCGCCGTATTTGTGAATAATGCTTTCTTTTGTGATTTTTATTATTATTTATTTGCACACAATAACATACAAAACAGTATGATAAGAATTTAAAAGGCAAACGGAAGTGTGTGCAGGACAGGTTAAAAAAACTGAGAGGCTTGTAAGGCACCTCCCTCTTTCAAAATATGTGTTCAACCGTAGAAAACAAGTATCCAGATTTTTAAGACCAATTAATAAATCATTTGAGATTTACACTAAGAAAAAGGAAAAAATGATAATTTGGGGTGGATGATGCATTATTAAAATGACAGATGGGCAGTGGCAGACAGGCAGGAAACTATTGGGATGAGTCATTGAGTGGAATGTCCAGTAGATATTTTTCATTTTGAATTTGAAGGAGTTGTTGAAGGAGCTGTTGCAGTGTTTGAGGGGGTCAGGGAGACTTAACGGAAAATGATTGACCTCTGTAATGTGGGTGATGGCGAGCTGACCTAATCTTGTACGGCAAAAAGTTGTGTGGAATTCAGTGGCAGTTCTTGTAGAGTAATGATGAACCTGAGTATTACATTTGAATAGCATTTGAAAAGAAACAGGAAGTAGATTAATTTTGAATTGAAGACAAACAAACAGACTTGAAATTGTTTGATTTCATAAATATTGAGGATTTGAAGGCGATGAATACGTGGAGTTAGAACTGGCACGACTGTCAGAACTGGCACGACTGTCAGAACTGGCACGACTGTCAGAACTGGCACGACTGTCAGAAATGGCACGACTGTCAGAACTGGCACGACTGTCAGAAATGGCACGACTGTCAGAACTGGCACGACTGTCAGAACTGGCACGACTGTCAGAACTGGCACGACTGTCAGAAATGGCACGACTGTCAGAAATGGCACGACTGTCAGAAATGGCACGACTGTCAGAAATGGCACGACTGTCAGAACTTGCACGACTGTCAGAACTGGCACGACTGTCAGAAATGGCATGACTGAATATAGCTTGTCTCTTTAAGACCTCCAATCTTATTGGGTATTAATTAGGCTTATTTGATACCCTACTAGAATTTCTGAAGAGAGGTGTATGGTTGTAAAACATTTACTGAGATTATGTAGAACTGCTGTGGGAGCATCTTCATGAGTTTGTCATAGTTAAACAGTAATGTTGCTGACAGATACAGGGGCTATCTTCCCCAACCTTTCTGGAGACTGTGGCTGTGATTCATTTAACCTCCAATGGAAATCCAAGTTTAATTACCACAATTAAACAATTATGAAGTAATTAACTATTACACACTCACAATGTGTTGCCTACACAGTTGTGCCATGGCTGAGGTTGTAACATAATAGAGAAATGTTAGTGGATATGTTAGATTATAGACATTTGTATTACTTTGCACTGCAAAGTAACTGAAGCAATACCATTTAAGCTAGCAAACATATTGATATTTACAGAGCTTCAGTTTACAGCAATTTGTTTATTGCTCTTCTCTTTTGCACAGGCACCTTAAAACATGTACAATCACACCATAAGAATATACTTTGTTTTTAGTATCGTCCTTGAGAATCAATACATATCTATGTCACATGTGCAGTGCTTTGTTGTGCTAGCTAACCCTAACCCCCTGCTCTCACGGCCCTGTCCCGTCTCACTGCAGCTTGCTGCCCTGCAGCAGAGCGCTCTGAGGAAGGTGAAGAGGACCCTGCCCAGCCCCCCTCCAGAGGAGAGCCACCTCCCCACCATCACCCCGGCCCTGCCCGCTGTGCCCTCCCTGAGGGCCGGGTCCAGGCCAGGTCTGGCAGCCAAAGCCAGCCTGCTGAAGGACCTCACCCACGAGCTGAAGGCAGTGGAGCAGGAGTCCACCAAGCTCCGCAAGCAGCAGCAGGAGCTGGAGGAGGAGGAGAAGGAGATTGATGCCAAGCTGCGTTACCTGGAGCTGGGCATTCACCAGCGCAAGGAAACCCTGGTGAAGGAGAGGGAGAGGAGGGATATGGCCTACTTGCGCTGCATGGGCGACCCGCGAGACTACATGTCAGACAGCGAGCTGAATAACCTGCGGCTGGCGGCGGCGGTAGCTTCCTACGAGAGCAACGGGGTGCTGACCAGACCCAGCACAGCACCACTGAGCCAGTACACCAGTGACCTCAACACAGCTGCCCAGTTCCCTCCCATCTCCTCCTTCGTCTCCTTCCAGTCATACCACCCCCAGAGCCAGCCAGCTCCAGCACCCCAGCCTGGCACCCCTTACCAGACCGCAGCCTTCAACCAGCCCCCCTACCCTTCAGTGTCCCAGGCAGCAGCTCTTCCCCAGCCCACCCCCCTGCAGACCCAACATCTTCCCCCATCCTACCAGACCCAGGGGTCCTTCCCCTCCCACACATACCCCCAGAGCCAGCCCCCCTACCCGACAGAGCAGGGGGTGCAGCCACTGCTCCAGCAACAGCAACAGCCAAGCCACCAGGGGTTCCAGCCTGCCCAGCCTGGCCAACCTCCCTACCCCACCCACACCTCACCATACCCCAGCCAGCTGTCCTACCCAGCTGGCCCTAGCCAGACCACTCCCTACCAGCCCCAGGCAGACATCCTCACTGTTCATCAGAGACCCAGACAGACCTCTCTGGCTGACCTGGAGCACAAGATGCCCACTAACTATGAGGTCATAAGCAACCCCACTGTAGTGGTGACCACCACAGCCCAAGATGCCATCTACTCCTCCTCCAGTGGGGCGCCCCCATATGGACAGTATACTGGTGGTACCCCTATGACCAACACTTATGGGCCATACTCTTCTACAGTCTCTAGTACCTATGGCCAGTACACCACAACAGTTGCCAACACATATGGGCAGCAGTACACTTCCACCCTGGCCAGTACGTACGGCCAGTATACCACTACCACAGCTAACACCTACGGCTACACCAACACTACAGCCAGCTCCTACGGCCAGTACACCACCACAGTGGCCAACAGCTACGGCCACGGCACTCCATCTGACCGTCTGCACTCGGTTGACAGCCCGTCCACCTATGCACAGGACGGTCTCTACGGCCCAGCCAGCCTGGAGCAGAACATCCCAAGGAACTACGTCATGTGCGACGACATCAGTGAGCTGACAAAGGACGGCCTGGGCGGCATGGCGGCGGACATGCATCGAAGCGACGGTCATGGTGGACGCTACATGGGGGAGAGCGGCCCGGCGAGAGGAGGAAGTTCCTACGGAAGGCCGGAGGACGAGCTGAGCAGGGAGGAAGACCCGTACGACCACCATGGCAGGGGTAAGAGCAGCTACCACCCACGAGGGTCAGATACATATGGCCGAGTAGTGGGCAGCAGCAGCACTAGCATGGGTGGGGGATCATCCTATTACTATGATGACTACACCAAACACGGTGCACAGCGCACCGGGGTCCAGAAGCACGCCTCCAAGATCCTGGCTCCGGCCGTCATGTCCTCCAAGCGCAGCAAGCACCGCAAGCAAGGCATGGAGCAGAAGATCTCCAAGTTCTCCCCCATCGAGGAGGCACGTGACGTGGAGGCAGACCTGGCCTCCTACACCATGAGCACGTCTGGCGGTGGCAGCTGCACTGTAGTGTCCCGGGCCAGGAAGCTGCAGGACGACATGGCCTACAGCCTGAGGAAGAGTGCCTATGAGCAGAAGAGATACTCCTATCCCGAGGAGGACGAGCGCATTTACTACACCTCGGGCCGTTCACGCTCCACAGGCTATGGCATGGACAAGATCTCGTCCCGGGACTATGCCGGCTACCGCAGCCGCTCCTATGAGAGAGATGGGGACAGGGATCGCTCATCGTACAGGGCGGGATACAGCCGGGGCAGACCCCCCATGCGCTCCCAGTATTCGGAGGAGGAGAGCCTGCTGAGCTCCATGGGTGTTCATGTGCGGGCCTCCTCCCTGGGCCCAGAGCTGTACGACAGCCGTGGTAATCAGTATTATGGCCAGTACGGCTCCAGCCACTCCCTGCCTGATGTGCAGGACCACATGAGAGACTTGCCCCGGACTCACGTCTACAAACCAGACGATTCTTACATTATAGACGATATGCATTGCGCTGTTTCGGACAGCGAAGGTAAATGGGTGCTGAATGCCAGTCTCTGCCCACGTATAAACGTCCCCCACCCATCCACAGATAAGGCTAGATGAGAGAAAGACAGAAAGTCGTTGCATGATTTCCTGGTGTTGCGTCTTGAGGGCTATACTGGCAGTTCTCGTCCCGACTGACTGCTGTCTGTGCTGTCCCCCTGTGCCAAATCTGCATGATCCACGTGTCCAGTTTCTTCACTTTGTTCGTCACTTTCTCTCGCATGTTCTTCTGAGGTGCATCATTTTCTTTTACACAATGTTGTTGTTGTCTTGTAAAAGTTAGGTTTTGTTTACTTGTTGTGATTAACTTATCAGTGTTTTACATTTGTTGTCTTTTTTTATGTGTGCCGTGTTTTCATAAAATGCATGGGTGTAAATATCGACTTCTCTTCTTTTTTTGTTTCTCTCCTTCCCGTTCTTCTTTTGCATGGCCTCAGTCTGCATGCCTCTGTCGCCGTCGGACTTGGAGATTGACTGTGATCTGCTCTTGGTTTCCAAAGCCTACAATCTTGGCCAAGAGGAGACAGACTGGTTTGAGAAGCCCAGGGACCTGCGCTCCGGCTCCCGTCACTACGGCAGTGGAGGCCACTCCTCGTCCGGCCGCAGCCGCCACGTCAAGCACACCTACCATGACTACGATGAGCCCCCAGAGGAGGACCTGTGGCCCCAGGACGAGTATGGCCAAGCCCGTCACTCCTCCTCGCGGGACCACCGCCCCCATGGCAGCAGCAGCTCCGGGAGACACTCCTCTACGTCCCGCCACTCGGAAGAGCCTCGCTCCTCTCGCTCCTCCAAGGGCCACCCCAAAGACCCGTCCATGCGCCACGACTCCCGCCAGTTGTCCTCGTCGGGAAAGAGGGGCGACTCCCGCTCCCAGGGGGGGTATCACTCGTCAGACTACTCCAGGGACCCGTCGGGCCACCACCACAGCCAGGGCCGCTCCTCCAAGTCCTCGTCCTCTCACGATGGGCGGACTTCCTCCAGGAAGCAGCAGGACCTCCAGGGCCACCCTTCTTCTACCTCCAGGGGCCAGGGCAGTTCTGGACGTGGGCAGGGCTCCACCAGTGGGCCTCCAGGCTCCAGGGGACAGGGTCCTACCTCCCAGCAGGACGGGCTGCAGCCAGGTCAGCGCACCCAGCTGCAGCAGCAGCCCCAGACCTCGGCGGCACGGCAGACAGGCACCATCCCTGCAGGCACCACTCCTGGGGGCCAGCAGCCTCTGGGCCCGGGCCAAGCCCAGCAGGGTCTACAGGCGAAGCCTGGTCAGCTTGGTCCTGGTCAGGCCAGTCGCCAGCCACAGGCAGGAGGCGCACTGGGGCAACTGCCACCAACTGTGGTGAGTACAGGATTATGACTTACAGTACAGTACAAGTGACGTTACAGTCAGTGACACTAGATTGGAAATGTATGAATTATAATGAGAATCACTGTAAATGTATGTAGTTATTTAACGCATTGACATCATTAGAGGTGTTTGGTGGCCTCTCTCCCTCTCCTCTTCCTCTCTCTTCTACCTCCCCCCATTTCTATCTTGCTCTCTCCATCTCCCTCGCCAACCCCTCTCTCCCTCTGTCCCTCTGATAAGGCCTAGCACATCACTCTGAGAGGAGGCTTTATTTCAGTGTGTGAAACCCTGTTGGAAGACCTTATCTAGTGCTGTGATTAGCACTGTGGCTGTAGATAGTGGCAGTGTAACAGCCTCTGTCTATTCCACTCAAATGGAGGAGAGAGATTCATCCCCCAAAATGTCTTCCGCTGCAAATCATTCTCAATCCTTCCATTCCCTGTTTGTTTTGTTATGTCTCTGAATACAGCACATTTATTATTATGTACAACACTACAGAATGTGCAACGTCTTTCGGCTATGTGTTGTGTTTTACATATAATGCTGCACTGTAGGCCATAGAAATCCTGTATTATAGGAATTCGAGGCTCTTTATGCTGTAGACTATACTGACCACATACTTGGTATTGCTTCAGATCTTTATATACATCTTTAGGGTATTTTGACACTTATATTGAGGCATTATGGAAATCAGAGGGGAATGCAGGCAGCTGGGACAAACAGTGGGAGGACTGGACACAGAGATTCTATGATTGTTGTTATGTGAAATGGAAATGCAGTTGTCAGGAAATCATATTCATTCAATCACATTCATCCTGTCCCACATTGATTTGAACTGTCAACGGTGCTTATTCTCTCTGAATGGCCCATTGAGTGATTAAAAATCATTGATTAAACATGCTAAATTGTGGAGCATTGCATCCATTCACAGGTTAGAATGAATGCAAAACAGATCGTGTGTGATTATTTGTCAAGTGTCCACAATGCTAAGCTAATTAGATACGTTATATTTTCTCCAATAACCCGTTACAGAGATCCTATTCCCAGGTTGTAAATCACGATGCACGTTTAGATGCACAGCTGGTTGGTTGGCAGGGAGGAAACGATCTCTGGCTAATAGCTAATACTCATCATTCTCAATATGTCTGTCAAATGACGTTTTGGGATATTACAGCAGGGGTCGCCATGATATAAGGCTAATCTTTGAGTGCATCAGAACAGAATAAATGGTATACAGTCAGTTTAACCATCCGTGTTCCTCATCGCTCTGTCTCTCTTTTCCAACAGGCACCTGTCGCAAACACACCCCCTGTGACTGCCATAGGGGCCAAAGCTGTCATAGGAGGGGCAGCCCAGCCTGCAAAAACACCTCAACCCCCACTCACAGGAATAGGTAAGTATCCCTGCCTGCGTCCACACTGCTGCTGCTCCACCCACTGAACATTTCCCTGGGAGGGATTAGTACACTTGTACTCTCCTAGGCATTAGAACATGTGTCAAACTCAGTCCAAGGAGGGCCGAGTGAGTGCAGGTTTCCGTTCCTCCCTTGCACTTGACTGATGAATTAAGGTCACTAATTAGTAAGGAACTCGCCTCACCTGGTTGTCTAGGTCTTAATTGAAAGGGAAAAACAAAACCTGCAGACACTCGGGCCCTGCTTGGGATGAGTTTGACACCCTTGCATTAGACAGACAGACGGACGGACGGACGGACGGACGGACGGACGGACGGACAGACAGACAGACAGACAGACAGACAGACAGACAGACAGACAGGCAGGCAGGCAGGCAGGCAGGCAGGCAGGCAGGCAGGCAGGCAGGCAGACAGACAGACAGACAGACAGACAGACAGACAGACAGACAGACAGACAGACAGACAGACAGACAGACAGACAGACAGACAGACAGACAGACAGACAGACAGACGGACGGACGGACACTTGCAAACGATCAAATTGCTACATAATCAGGTATCACGGGTGTCCTGTTCAATCCCAGCGATTCATCCTGGCCCTGGTGATGGATCATCTTAACTCAGAAAACAGAGAGGGAAAGTTCATTTCCATGTCATGTCTGGGTCTGTGTTCACATGCTCTAGTAGTCTATACAGTCCCATCACCTTCACCTCACTGACAGCTGCATAGACAGTTGTGTTGTGGAAATAGACACCAGGGTCAGAGTCAGTGTGTAAACCTGTGTGGCCTTTTAAGCACCGCGGGATATCAGATTACAGTGTAAATCTGATGCATTCATCTCCTGATAAATACGCTGGCTTCAAACTGTTGTGATAGTGTGCACGAAAACAGAGTATGGCATCAACTGGATTATAAAGAATGTCTTTCTAATCATCATCCCTCTTCCTCCCCTCTCCCTCCATCCTGTAGGCTCCAAGGCCGCCCCTAGACCCGGTGGCATTGGGAGCGCGGCAGCGGGTCAACCTGGGGTGGAGGGGGAGAGTCTCCTCTCCAAGGTCCTACCAGGAAACCCTGCAGAGGCAGCAGGAAAACTAGGAGAAGGTGCCCTGCTGGAGTTCAGACTCCATGTTTTTACTCAGACTCTTATGCATTCTAATTGTTACAATGTGCTTAATCACACCTGTCTGTCTCTCTCTCTGTTTATCCATTTGTCTATCTATCTTCCTCCATCTGTCTATCTTCATCCATCAGCTATCTCCGGTTTCGGCAAGAAGTTCACCTCATTGTGGTGAGGTGCTGAGATGAGGGTAAGTGTTCACCTGGCACTACGGAGTAGAAAGCCTTAACACAGCCTGGGAGATGACAGTGTGCTCGGCTATAGACAGAACCTCATGATATTCCCCACTGTGTGTGGATGGTTCGGTTCTTTCCCCACTGTGTGTGGATGGTTCGGTTCTTTCCCCACTGTGTGTGGATGGTTCGGTTCTTTCCCCACTGTGTGTGGATGGTTTGGTTCTTTCTCCACTGTGTGTGGATGGTTCGGTTCTTTCCCCACTGTGTGTGGATGGTTTGGTTCTTTCCCCACTGTGTGTGGATGGTTCGGTTCTTTCCCCACTGTGTATGGATGGTTCGGTTCTCTCCCCACTGTGTGTGGATGGTTCGGTTCTTTCCCCACTGTGTGTGGATGGTTCGGTTCTTTCCCCACTGTGTGTGGATGGTTCGGTTCTTTCCCCACTGTGTGTGGATGGTTCGGTTCTCTCCCCACTGTGTGTGGATGGTTCGGTTCTTTCCCCACTGTGTGTGGATGGTTCGGTTCTTTCCCCACTGTGTGTGGATGGTTCGGTTCTTTCCCCACTGTGTGTGGATGGTTCGGTTCTTTCCCCACTGTGTGTGGATGGTTCGGTTCTCTCCCCACTGTGTGTGGATGGTTGGCTCAGTCGGTAGAGCATGGCGCTTGCAACGCCAAGCGTCGTGGGTTCGATTCCCGCTGGGACCACCCACATGTAAAAGTAGTGGCCCCAGCCGACTTGTAAGTCGCTTTGGACAAAAGCGTCTGCTAAATGGGATATATATTGGATGGTTCGGTTCTTTCCCCACTGTGTGTGGATGGTTCGGTTCTTTCCCCACTGTGTGTGGATGGTTCGGTTCTTTCCCCACTGTGTGTGGATGGTTCGGTTCTTTCCCCACTGTGTGTGGATGGTTCGGTTCTTTCCCCACTGTGTGTGGATGGTTCGGTTCTTTCCCCACTGTGTGTGGATGGTTCGGTTCTTTCCCCACTGTGTGTGGATGGTTGGGTTCTTTCCCCACTGTGTGTGGATGGTTCGGTTCTTTCCCCACTGTGTGTGGATGGTTCGGTTCTTTCCCCACTGTGTGTGGATGGTTGGGTTCTTTCCCCAAACCACTTTGTGCAGGTTTGAGTGTCTCTCCTGAGTCCTGAACTAGGATTATATAACAGCATGACAGCTCACCTCAGTAAGTAACAAGGAGGTGACTCACCATCGTTGGATTCCAGGTATCTGTAAATGTTATGGAGGATGTCGTGAGGCTTCGTACCAGAAAAACCTAGGAAGACCCCCGCTTTGTTTTACTGTGAGAGAGAGGGAGGGAGGGGAGAAATACAGCGACCAAGAGAAGATATCTGAGCGCACTGGTGAGTCCAAAATCTCTATTTTCTGCTGAAAGTTCCCTCATTTTCATAAAACTACATAGAAAACTACTTCGTAAAGTGGCTTCATTTTAGTGTAACTCTTAAAAACCTAAATTATTCTGAACTTGTAAACACATACAGTGTATATTTCAAGTTGCAGCATTTTAAAATACAACTGGAAAAGATGAGAAAACCTGACATGAACGACCAGCTCAAGATTGATTGATCTTGGTTTTTCCATTCAGCCAATGAGGACAGGAATCAATGGATGCTGCATGTCCCAGGTCTACGCACACAATGGGAGAGAAACCATGCTGATTTCTCTGGCCGGCCAGACAGTAAGTAATGCACACAGACACATCGAACACAACTTAGATTAGATAAGGACAGTGTATACCTTAGTAATACAATAATGACACAATAATCATAACAAAACAATGATCATTATTTACCATTATAGTCAATTATGAAGTGATGTTATGGTAAAGGTATAGGTCACAGCAAAGGTAGATATTAGGTACATCTCCATAATATGTTGCAGTTACGTCGCTCCTGCTATTGTTTGCATATAGTAGGCCTATCCTGTTTACAGCAAAATAATACTGCACCTTGTGCTAACCCTGCCATGAACACTGACCTTTGACCTCTGTCAGCCTCTGCATGAGTAACAGCCATACTACTGTGACAGCAATACAGGCAGTGGAACTGTCAGCTCCAGGTCATGTTTCAATGGGAAACCAGGGCTAGAGAAGAGTGAGAAGGGCTCAATGTCCAATGTATGTAATACAACCCTCATGAAGAGTGTTGATCTTACCTCAGAGGGTTAATATAAGGCACATTAATATATGATTCTTTTATTAGAGATAGCATGTAATCTAGGGCAAATACACGTGTCTATGACATTGTATCATTGTTTTTGGCAGTTAGCACCATTTGTTATCTTGTACCTCTTTTACCAGTTTATAGAGATTGTAGAAAACAACCGATTTGGTGCTGGTATCTGTTTGCGCTGGTGTCTGTTTGTAACTGAACAGCAGACTTCTCTTGTGGCTCAACTGCAGTCCTTTTATATCACAAAGCATTAGAAGACACAACATGCTCTACCCTCAAACATGTATAGTTAGGGTATTGTTACCTCCTGGCTAGGCCCCTGTTTTTAATAATGCAACCAGTTATCTGGTTATGAACTGGACTGATCATATTCACGCTCTCTGATTATAGATAGGCTCTTTGGCCAGTAACAGTATCCGTGGATGGATATGAGGTTCAGTGACAGGGTAATGTTTGCTATAAGATTATGTATCCATCAACCTCCCCCGTGACTGCTTCTTCCCCCCTCCCTAGCCAACATACAGTATAGACTATAGACCTCTCAACTCCTCACTGTTCCTCCACTAAATGTGCAGTTTGCTGTAACCATGTAACCATGTCAAATACACCACTAGGCCTAGCAGCAGTTTTAACAGGAGTTCAACCAGGGACTATGCTCCACCACATAATATACTACCTTCTCCTCTCTCTACCTCCTCCTCTCTCTACCTCCTCCTCCTCTCTCTACCTTCTCCTCTCTCTACCTCCTCCTCTCTCTACCTTCTCCTCTCTCTACCTTCTCCTCTCTCTACATCCTCCTCTCTCTACCTCCTCCTCTCTCTACCTTCTCCTCTCTCTACCTCCTCTCTCTACCTCCTCCTCCTCTCTCTACCTTCTCTCTCTACCTCCTCTTCTCTCTACCTCTTCCTCCTCTCTCTACCTCCTTCTCCTCTCTCTACCTCATCCTCGTTTCTCTTCCTTCTCCTCTCTCTACCTCCTCCTCTTCTCTCTACCTTCTCCTCTCTCTACCTCCTCCTCTTCTCTCTACCTTCTCCTGTCTCTACCTCCTCCTCTTCTCTCTACCTTCTCCTCTCTCTACCTCCTCTTCTTCTCTATACCACCTCCTCTTCTCTCTACCTCATCCTCTTTTCTCTTCCTTCTCTCTCTACCTCCTCTTTTCTCTTCCTTCTCCTCTCTCTACCTCCTACTCCTTCACTCTACCACGTCCTCTTATTCTCTCTACCACCTCCTCATCCTCCTTCTCTTCTCTCTAACTCTTCCTCCTCTTCTCTCTACCTCCTTTCCTCCCCTCCTATGGTGCCTAATAGACTTCACATCATGCAGTAGTAATGCATGACTGCTTTCCTACATTGAAAATGCCAGAGTAATTGACTAGGCTCAAGGCTAGAATGATGAATCCAAAACATACAGTGACATAACGGAGGAGAAAACAGTGCAACAGCAGCATTTGTCTATCTTTGTGACAGTGATCAAAGAGACTTTATGGTTGTTTAGAGAGAGCGTTCCTGATTGGTTAGAGAGAGCATTCCTGATTGGTTAGAGAGAGCATTCCTGATTGGTTAGAGAGAGCGATCCTGATTGGTTTTCATTGTGTTGTGAAGTTGTTCATTTTGAAGATCAGATCGGTGGTAATCAAACCCTGTATTTGTGCCAAGTTTACATGATCAGCTCTTCTGGAGAATAGTTAAGTCCTGATAAATGCAACTGCTTGGGACTGTTGTGACAGGGTGCACTAAACCAGAGCATGTGCTTTTCAGGGCTGATTCAAACAAACCATGTTGCATTGAGACGAGAACTTTATTGCACTTAGACATAGTTTGCACTCATCCAAAGAGCAGTTATCACAAGTGGACTGTAGAGCAGATTAGGCAGAGCAGAGCAGCACTTGTACATTGGTGACATCTGAGCCCTGCTCTCCCATGGTGCCTAGTGAGGTCACGGGGTCACAGGGGGACCTAGACTGTTTTCACTGAGGTAGAAATGTTATGAATACAGATAACGCATTCCCTGTTCTCCCTGTCAGTTAATGATGTCTGTTCCAAACAAAAATTTTCTTTCTGTTATCTGAACTTTCTGTAAGGTGACACCTGAACAGACCCCTAGTGCTTAAGATATTGACGATAGCATTACTGAAGATAGCATGGCTGTTTTTGGACTGTGTGGATCACCTGACATCTACTAAGACTCACAGGAATGCAGGGATGTCCTACATACAGTATCTCTCTCACTCTCACACACACACACACACACACACACACACACACACACACACACACACACACACACACACACACACACACACACACACACACACACACACACACACACACACACACACACACACACAAACACACACTGGTACATAAAGGAACACACACACTGGTACGTAAAGGAACACACACACTGGTACATACAGGAACACACACATTGGTACATACAGGAACACACACACTGGTACATAAAGGAACACACACACTGGTACATAAAGGAACACACACACTGGTACATACAGGAACACACACACACAAACATTTATAAATTGACCACTATGCTCACAGAGGCTTCCTTCTACCGCCGTGGGACAGCAGTGGAAAGAGAGAGAGAGACAGAGAGAGACAGAGAGAGACAGAGACAGAGACAAACAGAGAGACAGGGACAGAGAGAGAGAGAGAATGATGTACAGCAGGTATCATGTTGTTATCTTAGTAAAGATGTTCCTGAAGCTAACATAATGTCTCCATCTCTGTTGTTAAGGAGAGAGAGAGAGAGAGAGAGAGAGAGAGAGAGAGAGAGAGAGAGAGAGAGAGAGAGAGAGAGAGAATGATGTACAGCAGGAATCATGTTGTCATCTTAGTAAAGATGTTCCTGAAGCTAACATAATGTCTCCGTCTCTGTTGTTAAGGAGAGAGAGAGAGAGAGACAGAGAGAGACAGAGACAGAGACAAACAGAGAGACAGGGACAGAGAGAGAGAGAGAATGATGTAGAGCAGGAATCATGTTGTTATCTTAGTAAAGATGTTCCTGAAGCTAACATAATGTCTCCGTCTCTGTTGTTAAGGAGAGAGAGAGAGAGAGAGAGACAGAGAGAGACAGAGACAGAGACAAACAGAGAGACAGGGACAGAGAGAGAGAGAGAATGATGTAGAGCAGGAAACATGTTGTTATCTTAGTAAAGATGTTCCTGAAGCTAACATAATGTCTCCGTCTCTGTTATTAAGGCGAGAGAGAGAGAGAGAGAGAGAGAGAGAGAGAGAGAGATGTAGAGCAGGAATCATGTTGTCATCTTAGTAAAGATGTTCCTGAAGCTAACATAATGTCTCCGTCTCTGTTGTTAAGGAGAGAGAGAGAGAGAGAGAGAGAGAGAGAGAGAGAGAGAGAGAATGATGTAGAGCAGGAATCATGTTGTCATCTTAGTAAAGATGTTCCTGAAGCTAACATAATGTCTCCCTACTAATACATGTAAGCGTGGTTGATTTTCTCCTAGAGATGATTCATTTGAAACGAGTGTGTAACATCGATTATAACACCGTTATACATCGATAACATACTGTACATCCATCAGGTTGAGTTGTTAGCAATGGCAGTGTGCTGCCTGAGACAGAGACCCATGCTGTGTCTGTGGTGCATGTTGGTGCAGCTGGCCATATCATGATGAATAACCGCCTCATGTGACCACAGCCCCAGTCTGTCTGTCTCTCTCAGCATAGCATTCTCACATACAGACATTGGTGCTGCTAACTGAATGAATGGACTCTCATGTACCGTAGACCATCTTGCATCAAGTTACTGTATATCTGTGAAATGGAGTGTTCTGCAGTATTTATGCCAGATTCAGTGAGAGGCGACAGGCTTCCATGCGCTTATAATTACAATATTCACGGATTATTACTGTTACTATTTTGTTAAATACGTTTCACTGAGGATAAATTGAGTGTAATGTCATGGAGATGCAGTATAATTACACAACCGGCACTGACCTCAGTACAGTGTACAGTTCAGTCCTGCTTTTCCTCTGCTCTTCCGCCATCTATTGTTGAATCACAGAATTCCACTCTGTTTTAATCTTGTGTTCACGTGCACATTGTAATGGAAGTGTTGATTTAGAAATCTCATCGCCACAGAATGATTTGTTCCTCTGTTATTCATTGGGGGTCCATTTTATTTATTTACTCTGTCATTTAGCCTGTAGTGAGCTACTCATAGGAAACTAGTCACATGACTTTGTTTTTCTTCTCCAGAACGGTTTGAAGCCCCCAGACTGCAATGCCCCAAGCCAAAGAACAAGAACACTGACACCTGAGCCACCCTGAACACCTAAGCCATTGGATTACAAGCCCTGAGGATCCCTCCAGAGAGAGGCTAGCTGGATAGAGAGCCTGATCCCTGCCACTATATGGGTCTTCATCACCAGGATGTCACTCCTCAAGGACCATCACCTCCCAAACAGCCATTATCCTTTGGGGAATGGGCTCTATACTAAGGAATACTCCACCCAGCTGCTCTGTAGGAGGATGGGAAGGGGCCACAGTACTGTGACCCTGCAACACGGTAATGATGCTATCCTCTAGTCTGTGGGCTGTTGTGCTGCTGCCTGCTGGGGTTCGTAACCGTGGTGGCATGGTAGGATCCTTGATTCCGGAAACCTGTGCTCAGATTAAAAAACACACAGTCACACTCTCCTCTCATCTCTGAAAAAGAAAAGAGAAGAACAGGTTTTTCTGGTACTAAAGACCTCCTGTTTAATTTGGATGCTGATAATTTAGGAAAGAAGAAGAAAAGACAATAAGGATGACTAGGTTGACAGAAGCTAGGAGGAAGTCTCCACAGTTTGCTCAGTTTTTTTCTCTACATTCCAGAATGGAAAAAGGCCCCATTTTTTTTAATGCTGACTCGTTCGTTCCATTTTTTCCCCTCTTGCGATGTGTCTAAGAAGTGTATTGTGGATTTAGGATTCGGAAATGCATGGAACTTTATATCCAAGACCTTTACACTGTTCACCATTTCAGTCACAGAGGCCATAAGACATTGGTTAATAATAATAATAATAAAACATGAGAGTAAAAATGTATCCAAAAGAAGACGAGGAGGACACAACACTGAATCTGGCCACAGGATGGGAGAATCATCATTCGGGAGGTTTCGATTGCACCATGAGAGCCGAATGTGGCCAGGTTTGTTTTTTAGCCATTGCAAAGCCATTAATAAGAAAAAACATCCCCAGAACGTTTGGGTTCCTGGTGGTTGTTTTTTTTATGACTCCGTTTTTTGTTCTCGTTCTGTATTTGCCTGATTTTCTGTTACAGGACAGTGGATGCGCCTTAATCATTCCATTCTTTTTTATTTAGAGTAAAGTTACATCTTATTTTTTTACTCCATGTTCTATCCATAAAGCTTATTTTAATTGCAGACTTTTTTATGTAATAATGATGTCCGCTGGAACACTGGCTGGGAGATTAATTTATATTTTAGGATTTTGTTTCACTTTTAAATTTGTAATCCTTTATATTGTGTATTTTCTCATACATTTGTGTGTTTATGGTGTCCATAATCATTGATTACGTTATTTATTTATGATTATTAATAATGAAAAAGCAATAGTATGTGGAAGAAAGTCAGTAAAGAGCACAATCTTGTGTCATTTTACAAATCGTTAGTCAGGAATGTGTTGCCTCTGCGATATTCTGCTATCACATCTTAACAGGGCCACACCTGGGTTGTATTCATTAGGCACCAAACAAAATTTAAAAAACTGACAAACAAGGAGGGACTACCTGAAATTGTCCAATAAGAAAAGCTTGTTTTTGTTTTCCGTTGCAAAACGTATTGCTACGGAGTGCTCTAATAAATACAACCTTGTAAATCCAGTCTGGTAGTTTGGTACTGCCCAGTCAAGGCCTTTCATATCTGCCCATTATGATACATGAGCACTGCAAGACAGCAGAGAGGCACTGAATACAAACCAGTGCAAATCACCATTGTATCTGACTTGAAGTAGTTCAGCATTCTTTTGTTGACTGTCATAATCATTGGGTTTTCATGTTTTCTGGCTTACTACAGACTTTTAACATCCAAAACACCATCACAGGGAAAGAGAAACACCTTACAGACATGGAGCACATATTGGCTATGTGTTTCAAACAGACTGAGGATGTTAGGTTGGAGAGACACCTACTCTGCACACACTCACATATGGCTGCGGGCAACAGTGATGTATGAGTTATGTGCGAGGTAGCAAAAGGTGTTCGGTGGATTAGACACTGAAGTGTCAAAGATACAGCACAGTCGGTTGTTTTTTGTCTTTGTATTTGCGACCAAACTACAAACCCCAAAATGTTGACGAATGTCACGGAAACCTCTCAGGTCAGTGTTCTTCCTGCTGTTCTTTGCAGTGCAGCGTGTGTAGTAGTGTTACTGGTGATACGCTCAGACGCTAGAGGCCTACTGATGGGAGCCCAAACGTGATGTATATTCTCTCTTTCTCTTTCTGTGGTTGCTGGAATCAAGCATGCTCTGGCAAAACCTCAGTAACAGTCACTTCTGTATCGTTACGTTCCTGATGTGTGTATGTGTGTGAGTACTGTATGCGTGTGTTTCTCACCATCCTACTAAAAAACAAACCATTATCTGGCAAATAAAACAAGTGTGTGGTCGACGGCAACTTTGACATTTCAAACGTTCTATGCAATGAATCATATTTGGGTGAAGTAATAGGGAAGAAACTGAATACCACTATCATTGTCATGGCTGAGACAAATACTGCTTCCTTTTAGCATTTCTGCTACAGAAATAGATTGACTTGTTTGTAAATAGCTACAATATGTGTACGTCAGGAATTTGATTCAATGTTTCTTTAAATTCTTTTTAGTGGCATGTTTCAGTCCCTTCACTGAAAATTGGAACCGGTTGCCAACTGGTTATCTACATAGGCACCCTAAAATGGCACACTATTCCAATTAGTGTACTATAGGCTGGCTATAGGGAATAAGGTGCCATTTTTCGATGCAGAATAGTGTCAATAAAGTCTGCCATCTTATTGCTTCAAGCATGGGTTGCTGGGCACAGCGAATGGTCTTGTACGTACAGTGCTGAAGACCACATTTTTGTTGGACGGCCATGGATTCCAATACTTGGCTGCTAGTTTGTGCACTTGTTATTCCATAGAATAGAATGAAGCTGCTAAAGACTTAAGCCAATTATATGAAGAGATTAAATATATCATTTATATAAATATGTAAAACAAATACTATATGATAAATATATATAACACATATTCGAGAAATGACAGGCCCTTTTCATGATCGAAGGGAATGACCTGGTGTGTGTACACTGCCACTACCTACTAACATACTATGATATTCAAGAAGTTTGAACGTTGACGGGAGGCTGCTTGTTTCCTTTCAGTGAGCCCACCGAAAACTATTGTAGGCTATACCCACTCACCATTCATTTGGCTTGAAAGGCTTTAGTGTGAAAATCCCTTAACCCACAACTCACTCAGTACAGTAACTGCTGTTTCAAGTATGGGCGATTATTTCAATGTAAAAAAGTGGAGTTATTTTTATAGCATACTTTAATGGAATATCTATACACAAATATTATTGTATCATACAGATACATTGGTACACTGGCGAAATCCCTATGAAGTTCATGGAATAGAATGATGATCAGATCAATATTGTCCTACTGTTACAAAGGCCTCCTTACAGTAGATATGACTGGCATGGAAAGCACCTCACAGGCCGTTAGAACAAACTAGCGACAGATAAAGTCACTGTCAGTGACTGGATGATCAGATATGTAAATGAGATAGAGATAATAATGAAGTTGTAAAAAAAGAGAATCAATACTGACCAAAATCCAATTATGACTTGTTTATGTTCGAAATAGTTTGTAACTGTGTTCAATCACTTTGCCTCAGGAAAGCACACACAAAATGCACCGTGGTGAAATGAAATGGGACGTTAATATGCATAGTAGTAAGGGCTTATTATTACAATACTGGTCAATCAAGAAAGCCATCTTATTACTGTCCCATCCAGTCCTACATGTACTCTGGATGGGTTTTGGACCACAGCATTTTGCCAGGGACAAATAAAACCCCCATGTCTTTTTTTTACGGCAACCAAAAAGTGTGCTTTTAAAGTAGCATAGCAACTGCGACTATCTGCCCTTGCTGTGGGTCCTTGTGGATGGCTATGCACAGCGAACAACAACAGGACATTACTATGGATGAACATAATAGGGTGACAGACAAGGGAATGCCGGACAAAAAGCGACAAAAAAATCTTTCTCAACCATCAGGGAGCATCATCTTTCACCTTAGTGAAAAGTAACAAGTGCATGAGCTAATGCAGCATAAAGCCTCTCCTTACATCTGACAGGCAGGCAGACATATTCACTGTAAATACCAGTCAGGGTCATAGACTGCTCTGTACAACATGTAAATGTCATACTAAACACTATCACAGGCATGGAAAGCCATGCAGGCTGACCTTGCCAAACTTGTGCTTTTGTGAATAAAAATGACAAAAAAGCATTGTGTATGTGGCTGGCTTGTGCAGACTGTTTAATTAAAAACAAAAAGTTGTATTCAGAAACATATTGGTCTGTGTAGAGTTTCTATACATGTTGTGTTTGTAAAACGAGAAGAAAAACACCTTCCTCAAAAGGGACATCCTGGCTTCCATTAACTGGATGGAGGTTTGTAAAAAAAGAAAATGTAATTGAAAAAAAAGCAACAGAAAATAAAGACAGAGACCCTAAATAAATAAGATGTTACATTCACTGTTGTAAGTGCAATGAGCTATACTTCATGTATCCATTTGAAAACCTTGTGTATGTTTCAGTGTATTCCTGTAAACAGTTGTAGTAGACTTGGTGCATCATGTCATGTAATGTGATGAATGAAATAATGACCTTACAATACATTTCAATCAGGAAAAGAATAAAAGAGAAATACAAAAAAATACTGTTGTCTGTAATCTTTCTAGAATTACAAGCAATACAGTCTGATCATTATAGTGAGCATTCTATAGCCCTGTTTATACCTGCCTCTTAACTTGCGTCCTTTGTCCTGATTGTGCCCATATTTTCAGACGGTGTAGATGATTAAAAGCTGCATTGTGATCAGATCTTCCTCGCCACCTCCGGAGGTAGTCAGGCACAATGGGCTACGTTTACGCAGGAAGCCAAATTCTGATATTTTTTTCACTAAGATCTGATGTGAAAAGATATGCGATTGGCCGAAAGACCAATTAGTGGAAATAATATCAGAATTGGGCTGCCTGCGTAAACACAGCCTAGACGGATCTGGACAGAAAAACCATTTAAATCATAATTATCCCACCTAAAATCATTGACAGGTGGCACCAATGACTTCTGGCATTAATGTGTCATAATGTTTTGGGGGAAAAGCTAGAAAATTAAAATAATTTGCATACAGGGAGGGGCCAGGAGATCTGGTCACAATGCAGACGGATATGAGGTGCAGTTTAATACAATGTATAGATATATTTCTGTAAATGTGGACAGGATCAGGACAAAGGATGCATGTTAGCGGCAGGTATAAACAGGGCTTATGAGAGAACGCGTATCATGGTCCCTGTTTCTGCTGCTTCTCCATAGACAAACGCACACACTGTCAGACTGAGCTGGTGGTGTACAGTATAAATGCTACTGTATGGAGTGAGCTTGTCATAAAAATCATACCGGTCATTCTTTTGAGAAAAGCTTTCCTTTCCTCCATACTTTACCACCATGATCATTTTTCATATGAAATGGAAAAAAAGAATAAAAGGTCTGGATTCAAACCGTATTGCGGAAGATCCGCGTAAAAATGTAAAGGTAATTTCCGATTGAGCCGACATACAGCGTTAACCCTGAATGCAGTATCCGCGAACACTGCCTTTAAATTTAAATCAAGCTATAACGCGGGTTTCTTCCGCAACACAGATTTAATCCAGCCCTAAGTGAACTTCCAATTTGTGGTTTCTATGTTCAACAATATTTTCTTTAAGAAAAAAAAACATGTACTGTAGTTAAACTATATGATTTCATTAGAATTTTCCCATAAACTTGCAAGCTGCCTAAATTACAGCTTGCAAGAAATGACCCACTAAATGACCCAGAAATTACCCACTAAAACTTCCAACTCAAAATAAAACATCTGCAATAATGTTATCCCCAAAAGTTTGTTTAAATACTAATAGATCAATTGCACAAAATAATATGCTATTGGCTTGTGATTCTACTGGACTAAACATCTGAGACACAGGGCAGAAGAACATATATTTACATTGACAACCACACAGTCAAGAGGATTTTCAAAATGTTAAAAACGCAACTTATATAAGCTATTATGAAAACACACACACAAAGCAAGATAAAAATCTACTTGTTTAATGTTGGTACATTAATCTTCAGATGCTAGTTAAATTAGCATTTGATGAAACAGTGATGAAGTGTGTAGATACAACCAGAAGCAGTGTGATCTGTTTTACATACATTTCCTGTACATACACGTCTGCTGAGACCTAAACATGTCAAAGTGTTACTGACAATAAAGCACAGCATAGAGATGGGTTACTGACAATAAAGCACAGCATAGAGATGGGTTACTGACAATAAAGCACAGCATAGAGATGGGTTTGAAAAACACAGCATAGAGATGGGTTAGAAAAACACATGTCAAAAACATGACTGATAAAACTAAAATCATCTTAAATATTAAATGAAATACAGGTAAAAAAAAAAATGAAATACAGGAAGATCTGTTTACTTAGGGCTCTATTCAATTAGATCCGCTTTACCAAACATCCGTATCCTGGTTGTTTTGGCGTGTTGGAGGTGGAACTGCATGAGAACTGTCAAATCCCCAAGCGGCTCCTGGCTTTATACCTAAAGCGGACAATGCCATTGGCTGCATGGAGTCATATTAAGAGAAATCCCATGCAGCCTTGTTTACAAGTTCAAAATACTGGAATGTGAGATATAGCCTACACCTCGAATTAGGCTTATATAAATCAAAATTGTACTTTTTGTTAAATAAATTTCAATTTGAGTGTCATTATTTCTATATTGCCTACACGTTCTCATTATGAATTTCTAACATGAGGGGGATGGGTGTGGCTTCGTGACAATGATCACAAGAGCAGCTGCTGAACGATATGACAGCGCCAACGCAGTTACACCTCAGACACCACCAAAACATCAGCTATGTGGGTGTCGGCCATTGCCAGTTAACGCTTGGTCTGACTGAATCTAGGCTTTAACTCAGGCACTAAGCATAACCATTGGGGGAAAAACTATCAATCAAGATAAGACATGATCAAAGGCTTCTTGGTTTATCATGTCTTTTTGTCACATTGTGTTGCCCATTTCTCCAACAACCAGCAATACCACAAAAACTAAGACATTCGTGAAAGCAATATTCAGTCAAGATCAAATTGATCTAAGCTGGGGATTCATCTTTATAATACTTTCTTACAGACTACCATGGTGATCCACAGAACAAATTCACACAATCACTTTGGGTTCATCTACAGTCTGACAAGCTGACAACACGGTCATCTATATGTGGGTTTGGCTGCCGGTGACAAAACTAAAGTATGTGTATTACTATACCATGTAAAAGGTACGCCGAGACACTCCGAGCTATTGGTTGGATGCATAGATTTTGGCGGTCATTTCAAATGCAGTGTGGTTCAGGAGAGTAGGCCAGTTTGTAGTGCAGGGAATGAAGTGGATGCTGGGAAACCAAACTGAATCCCCATACGTTTCACTTCAAGAGATTCCGTTGGGATTCCCATGAAGAGTGAACAGCATTCCCAATGGTCAACATGGCATGTTTTACTAAACAGACACTCAAGTTGTTTGCTGCTTTTAAAAGACCTCCAGAGCAGAAGCACATTGGTTTACACTTTGATTCATGCATCTAGGCTTAATCTACAAGGCTTCAATGTAATGTTTACCACAGTACAATTAACTGCACATTAACCCCCAAAATATATTAGATTTGTTAAAAAATGATTTGATGCCAGTCTTTTATAAATAAGAACCTACACATAATGGCTGACCATTATAAAAAGAGATTGGTGATGTAGGAGTGTGGTTAGAAAGCTACAGAGTTCCTAACACAAGGAAGGCAACAACAAGGGAAGCTGATATTATTATACAATGACTTCTCCCGTATATCAGTTATAATCCCATCAATTCCAGATGCACTTTGAGCTGGTAGAACAGTTTTATGGTGATTAGCGAGCTATATTTGATAAAGTAGGTATTTACATACATGTATATCTTACATGCTTTATCATGTTACAATAGTCAATTCACTTAATCATAGCCAATGAGTGAAGAGCAAACCACCCCGCGCCAGTCATACCTGTAGTTAAAAGGAACCATATGGCTTCAGATTCTGTACAAACCACTAGAAATGTATACACACTCGCAAACAGACAAATTACTCTTCGTATAATCTTACTAACCGCAATTATTTTCATGACTCATGATTACTTTAACACTAAGTTGACTAACTAGGTAAACTGTGGGAGCTGAATGTACTGTAGGCTACTACCACAAAGCTAGGGGTCACTAACACTGTTAGCTAGCGAGCCAATAGCCATGCAGAAGCATAAGAGAGGAATATTTTGTGCTGGGGGATAGATAACTGTGTGATTGGCCTATACAGCAAATGGTCATTACTCTTATCTATACATATAACTTACATTACGTGACAGGTAGTGATGAGATGCTCAACCTCTGGACGTATATAGGGGCAGTGGTATAAAGTACTTCAGTAAAAATACTTTAAAGTATCTGTACTTTACTATTTATATTTTTTACAACTTCTACTTCACTACATTCCTAAAGAAAATAATGTACTTTTTACTTCATACATTTTCCCTGACACCTGAAAGTACTACATTGTGAATGACAGGAAAATGGTCCAATTCACACATTTATCAAGAAAACATCCCTGGTCATCCCTACTGCCTTTGATCTGGCAGACTCACTAAACACAAACGCATTGTTTGTAAATGATGTGTGAGTGTTGGAGTGTGCCCCTGTCTACCCATATTAAAAAAAGAAAATGGTGCCATCTGATTTGCTTAACATAAAGTATAAATAATTTCAAATTCCTTAACTTTTGATACTTAAGTATAATTTTAGCAATTACAATTACCTTTGATAGTTCAGTATATTTAAAACAATTACTTTGACTTTTACTCAAGTAGTATTTTACTGGGTGACTTTCACTTCAACTTGAGTAAAAGTTAAGATACCTTAATGGAAAAGGACTCAAGTATGACAATTGGGTACTTTTTCGAACACTGTATAAGGGGAGGCAAACCTGGTTGGAATAGTCCAGGTGTGCTTGGTTTATTTTGTCAGGTGCAATGGGACCAAAGGAATAGTCCCAAATGTGCAAACTCGCCATGCAAAGCAAGTTAAATCAAACTAAAATATTTCCAATATTTTAAATAGGTATTCGACCCAGGTCAGATAGGGAGGGAGGGGAGGGGTACCCACAAAGCGCTCCTGTTCAGGAACAAAACAGTCTCCTACAGTCTCAGTTCCTTTCTGCGTTCACCTTTGATGCCTCCAATGATCACATTCACATTCCTGATTTCACCGTTGACTGTTTGTTCCATAACTATTAGAAGACGGGGGAGGGTTGTGTTAACAACACATAACCTCTCCTTGTATAACACTTGTCTGTCTATCTATCTCCCAATGGGAGACTGTGTGGTGCTTAGAACAGGAGAGTGTCAGGGGACTGGCAGGAGTGAAAGGGAGGCTGAGGGGATGTTGGTGGGTGTTCCCACGGAGACCACCTGGATCAGTAGATAACAGGGAGCTCAGAGTAATTTCTATCGAAGTAGCCCCCCGTGTAGAGCCAGTCCTGGGATGACGTGTAGGGGTTTGTGCCTGACTGGAACCATCTGGAAGACAAGATAATGGTTATTATGGTTTACTTTAAATTATATAATACCATTGACCATTATGTTCTACAAGTATGTCATATGAATAAATACAAATCTTGAAATGTGAGGACACTCAGTTGTCACCTAGTGGACCATTCCTCCTCATCCTTGGAACGGTCTTTCCGAGCCGATCTCTGTTTCTCCTCCAGCCTCGCCTTCTCTCGACTGGCTTCATCTGCACATACAAGAACAGTGGATCTTAAATCACCTATTCTGTACTTAGATACACAACCTTTAACACTAGTTTCTAATACTTTGGCTTTGTGGATATGTGGCACTGACATACTTAACACCTCTCAAAAAACAACAATGGAATCTGAACACAAAAAAGACATGTGAATGTACCACCCCAAAGGAACGGTAGAGGGCAGCATCATGTAGGGTGTGAGGATGTAATAGAAGAACTTCTATACCCATGTCTCCGTTCTCCATGGCCCTGATGTCGGGCCGCAGGCGGCAGTCTGTGGGGGCCAGGCGGTCCTGCATGCCAGGCTCCAGCTCATTCAGCGACATGGCAAAGTTAGTGAAGTTATACATCTGGAAAAATAAGATTATACATAATTAATATCAAAATGTATGTGTGTGTGTGTGTAAGCTGTTGGGTTATACGCTAAGCTGTGTGTGCGTTACCTTAGCAGAGTGTTGGGGTCGTGATGATATCCTCCAGAGCAGGGTGCTGCCAGGGATCATAGCTACGGTCTCCTGGACCTCAGGCATGTCATCTGCATCATCGTTGTCTGCCCCCTCAGGCTCCTCCTGTGCACACACACACACACACACACACACACACACACGTACGTATGCAAGTCTATATAAAACTAGCAATGCTTACAAAAATCTAATGAGAAGTGTATTTTCCTTCTGAATAAAGCAATCAAATCAGAAATGACTTCAGCAAGGGATACAGAGCGTTATGAAAGTATTCAGACCCCTTGACCTTTCCCACATTTTGTTACATTAGCCTTTTTTCCTAAAATGGATTAAATAATTCCCCCCCTCATCAATCTATACACAATACCCCATAATGACAAAGCAACAACAGGTTTAGATATTTCTGAAAATGTAAAAAAACAAAAAAACAAAACAAACAGCAATACTTATGTAATTAAGGTATTTCTATGAGACTTCCATTGATCATCCCTCAGATGTTTCTACAACTTGATTGCAGTCCACCTGTGGTAAATTTAATTGATTGGACATGATTTGGAAAGACAACTCCAGTCTATATAAGGTCCTACAGTTGACAGTGCATGTCAAAGCAAAAACCAAGCCTTGAGGTCCGAGACAGGATTATGTAGAGGCACAGATCTGGGGAGGGGTACCAGAAAGCATCGAAGGTCCCCAAGAACACAGTGGCCTCCATCATTCTTAAATAGAATAAGTTTGGAACAAAGACTCTTCCTAGAGCCGCCCAGCTAAACTGAGCAATCGGGGGAGAAGGGCCTTGGTCAGGGAGGTGACGAAGAACCCGATAGTCACTGACAGAGCCCCAGAGTTCCACTGGAGTTGGGAGAACCTTCCAGAAGGACAACCATTTCTGCAGAACTCCACCAATCAGGCCTTTATAGCACCTAAAGGACTCTCGGACCATGAGAAACAGGATTCTCTGGTCTGATGAAACCAAAATTGAACTCCTTGGCCTGAGTGCCAAGCGTCACGTCTGGAGGAAACCTGGCACCATCCCTACGGTGAAGCATGGTGGTGGTGGCAGCATCATGCAGTGGGGATGTTTTTCAGAGGCAGGGACTAGGAGACTAGTCTGGAATCGAGGGAAAGATGAACGGAATAAAGAGAGATCCTTGATGAAAACCTGCTCCAGAGCACTCAGACTGGGGAAAATATTCACCTTCAAAAGGACAACGACCCAGATGACCCTAAGCACACAGCCAAGCCAACGCAGGAGTGGCTTCGGGACAGGTCTCTGAATGTCCTTGAGTGGCACTGTCAGAGCCCGGACTTGAACCCGATCGAACATCTCTGGAGAGACCTGAAAATAGCTGTGCAGTGATGCTCTCCATTTAACCTGACAGAGCTTGAGAGGATCTGCAGAGAATAATGGGGGAAACTCCCTAAATACAGGTGTGCCAAGCTTACGGCATCATACCCAAGAAGACTCAAGGCTGTAATTGCAGCCAAAGGTGCTACAAAGTACTGAGTAAAGGGTCTGAATAATTATGTAAATGTGATATCAGTTTATTTATAATACATTTGCAAACATTTCTTAAAACGTTTTTTTTTATGCTTAGTTATGTTTTAATGTGTGTAGATTGAGGGGAAAAACAATTGAATCAATTTTAGAATAAGGCTGTAACAAAATGAGGAAAAGGTCAAGGGGTCTGAATACTTTCCCAATGCCCTGTATGTACCATTAATATACCATATCCACTGTGAAATGAACTACACTATACTGTTCTCACTGGTTATACACACACACACACACACTACAGAGAACTAGACTACTTGTCTCATTTTTACCTTGACATTACGTCATGGCATTCTGACAGAATCATCAGGAAATCAAAATCAGAGGACAGTTATCAAGAGAAGGCAATGTTGTATTACAATGAGTCAACAAACATTAAACACACACAATATGTACACTACAAGGCCCAATCTGCTTCGAAAATATCTTTACTCTAGAAAAGGACACCCATATTGTGAGACACTGACTCACCTGACTCTTCGGTTTCTTCGAGTCTCCTTTCTTCTCAGCCTTCTTGTTGGCCTCGTATGTCTGGGGGTCCACGCTCCACATGCACTCAGTCCACTTCCCATAGATCACACAATGCTTCTTTTTACTGCCAGGGACAGAGAGGGGAGGAGACATCAGCAGTCAAATACTGCAGCACTGACAGAGAATGACGCCGTGTTATCATTGTGTGTCACCCAGCAGGGGCGAGTTCAGTAGGGAGAAACGCTTCAAAACCATTTGACACGGGAAGGTACTACTCTTTCCTGCAGTCAAATGACCTAGTTGACGCATGGCTGGAATGTTGTTCAAACACGGTGTTTCTATTTTGATGATAATGGTGCCAGAGGGGAGGCTGCCGTTTTGCGGGCTCCTAACCAACTGTGCTATTTTTTATTGTTCAGAAATGTGGTGGGTACTCTCTTCGTTCGCTAGACTTTATCCTGCTAACTGTTCCAAATGTCCCAACTGAATTTGGTAAAAGGGCTTTTATGTACTCTGCACCATCGTCTTGGAACGCCTTACAAAATACTTTTAAACTGGAAGAACTTGTCCCGATTGGTATTTTTAAATCACTGATGAATGATCTTGAGACTGATTCCCTGACCTGTCAAGTTTTTAATTTTGTTATACTCTTGTGAATTCTATGGTTTTTACTAGATTACTTGTAGTTTTTCATGTTGTTTGTCTGTAATTTTTGTAATGACTTGGTGCTGCCCATCTTGGCCAGGACGCTCTTGAAAAGGAGATTTTAAATCTCAATGAGCCCTTTCTGGTTAAATAAATAAACAATGCTTAATTTTTATTTATTTATTTAACTTATTTTGTCCCTAATTTAGCTATTAGCGTGAAAAAATGAAGGAAATTCAGTGGGCCGTCATCGGCGACTGGGTAAACCGCTTTTACCATACGTTCTATTGGTCAATGTGCAATCACTGGAAAATAAACTGGATGATATACGATCGAGATTATCCTACCAATGGGACGTTAAAAACTAATATCTTATGTTTCACCGAGTTGTGGCAGATAATATAGCGATGGCTGGGTTTTCTGTGCATTGGCAGGACAGAGCAGCTATGTCTGGTTTATATGTCAGTAACAGCTGGGTGCAGTGTCTAATATTAAAGTCTCAAGGTATTTCTCGAGTAAGAGTACCTCATGATAAGCTGTAGACCTCTATCTATCCAGAGAGTTTATCTATATTATTCATAGCCATCTATTTACCACCACAAACCGATGCTGGCACTAAGACCGCACTTAACGAGCTGAGCTGTATAAAGCCAAAAGAAAACAAGAAAATGCTCATCCAGAAGCGGCACTCCTAGCGGCGGGGGACTTGCCGGCAAACTTAAATCCGTTTTACCTAATTTCTACTAGCATGACACAGGCAACCAGAAAAAAAGAGGGGAAAAAAAATCAACTCTAGACCACCTTCACTCCACACACGGAGACACATACAAAGCTCTCCCAACTTGGCAACTGACCAGAATTCTATCCTCCTGATTCCTGCTTACAAGCAAAAACTAATGCAGGAAGTAACAGTGACTCGCTCAATACGGAAGTGGTCAGATGACACGGATGCTACAGGACTGTTTTGCTGTAGCATAAACATCCAATGGTATTGAGGAGTGTACCACCTCAGTCACTGGCTTCATCACTAAGTGCATCTACGACGTCGTGTCCACAGTGACCGTACGTATATATCCCAACCAGAAGCCAAGGATTACAGGCAACATCCGCACCGAGCTAAAGGCTAGAGCTGCAGCTTTCAAGAAGTGGGACACTAATCCGGACGCTTATAACAAATTCCACTACGCCCTCAGACTAACCATCAAACAGGCAAAGCGTCAATACAGGACTAAGATTGAATCCTACGACACCAACTCGGTCACTCCTTGGATGTGGCAGGGCTTGCTTGCAAACTATTACGGACTACAAAGGGAAGCCCAGGCGCGAGCTTCCCAGTGACGCGAGCCTACCTGACAAGCTAAATACCTTTTATGCTTGCATCGAGGCAAGCAACACTGAAGCATGCATGAGAGCACTAGGTGTTCCGGACGACTGTGTGATCATGCTTAATGTAGCCGATGTGAGGAAGACCTTTAAACAGGTCAACATTCAAGGCTGCGGGGCCAGACGGATTACCAGGACGTGTACTCAAAGCATGCGCGTACAAACTGGCAAGTGTCTTCCACTGACATTTCTAACCTATCCCTGACCGAGTCTGTAATACCCACGTTTCAAGCAGACCCCCATAGCCCCTGTGCCCAAGAAAGCGAAGGTAAACTGCCTAAATGACTACCACCCTGTAGCACTCACGTCGGTAGCCATGAAGTGCTTTGTAAGATGACACAATCGAACACCACACTGCCCTTTCCCAACTGGACAAAAGGAATGCCTACATGAGAATGCTGTTCATTGACTACAGCTCAGCGGTCAACACCATAGTGCCCACAAAGCTCATCAATAAGCTAAGGATCCTGGGACTAAACACTCCCTCTACAATTGGATCCTGGACTTCCTGATGGGCCGCCACCAGGTGGTAAGGGTAAGCAACATCTGCCACGCTGATCCTAGTCTCTCCTTTACTCCCTGTTCACCCACGACTGCGTAGCCAAGCACGACTCCAACACCATCAATAAGTTTGTTGATGACACAACAGTTGTAGGCCTGATCACCGACGATGAGACAGACGATAGGGAGGAGGTCAGAGACCTGGCAGTGTGGTGCCAGGACAACAACCTCTCCCTCAATGTGAGCAACACAAAGGAGCTGATAGTTGACTACAGGAAAAGGAGGGCCGAACAGGCCCCCATTAACATTGACGGGGCTGAAGTGGAGCGGGTCAAGAGTTAAGTTCCTTCAACAAACTATCATGGTCCATTTACACCAATACAGTCGTGAAGAGGGCACGTCTCCCCCTCAGGAGTCTGAAAAGATGTAGTTTAGGTCCAGCATCACTACTCTGGACGGCTCTGACTTAGAATACGTGGACACCTACAAATACCTGGGTGTCTGGTTAGACTGTAAACTCTCCTTCCAGACTCACATTAAGCATCTCCAATCCAAAATTAAATCTAGAATCGGCTTCCTAAATCGGAACAAAGCATCTTTCACTCATTTTGCCAAATATACCCTCGTAAAACTGACCAGCCTACCGATCCTCGACTTCGGTGATGTCATCTATGATATAGCCTCCGCAGTCCATCACAGTGCCATCCGTTTTGTCACCAAAGCCCCATAAACTACCCACCATTGCGACCTGTAAGCTCTCGTTGGTTGGCCCTCACTTCATACTCGTCGCCAAACCCACTGGCTACAGGTTATGTACAAGTCTCTGCTAGGTAAAGCCCCGCCTTATCTCAGGTCACTGGTCACCATAGCAGCACCCACTCGTAGCACGTGCTCCAGCAGGTCTCTCTCACTGGTCACCCCCAAAGCTAATTCCTCCTTTGGTCGTCTTTCCTTCCAGTTCTCTGCTGCCCATGACTGGAATAAACTGCAAAAATCTCTGAAGCTGGAGATCTCCCTCACCAGCTGTCAGAGCAGCTCACAGATCACTGCACATAGCCCATCTATCTACCTACCTCATCCCCATACTGTATTTATTTATTTATCTTGCTCCTTTGCACCCCAGTATCTCTACCTGCACATTCATCTTCTGCCAATCTACCTTTCCAGTGTTTAATTGCTATATTGTAATTACTTCGCCACCATGGCCTATTTATTTCCTTAACTTACCTCATTTGCACTGTATATAGACTCACTGTATATAGACTTTTGTTCTACTGTATTTTTTTGTTTATTCCATGTGTAACTCTGTGTTGTTGTATGTGTCGAATTGCTACGCTTTATCTTGACCAGGTCGTAGTTGCAAATGAGAACTTGTTCTCAACTAGCCTACCTGGTTAAATAAAGGTTAAATTAAAATAAAATTAAAATAATTTAGTCAATCTTCTCTTAACTCTATTTCTTGAACTCCATTGTTGGTTACGGGCTTGTAAGTAAGCATTTCACGGTAAGGTCCTGTTGTATTCGGCACATTTGATTTGAATAAACAGTTATATTATATTTCAGTCTTTTGTGATGTATATAAAGATTAATATTGTGACTCAAACTGTTACACATTTCAGCTCTACAGTAGTTCTTCCTTTAAAAGTGGTGGCGTACTGCAGCATAGCTTGGGGGTGCCGCAGAATTCTATGGCACGTTATTTAAGAATTCTATGGCACGTCAGCCATTGTTGCCAGAATGATGCAATTTATCAGAATTTATCTGCCACCATCTACCACAAACGGTCGCGCATAAGCTCAAAACTTTTAAATTAAGAACCACTGTATATATGACATAGTACAGGTGTCTTCTGTTTTGTAAGCCCATAACCATGTGTAAGGTGTATACACTTGTTTCTAAGTAGGTTTGTTTAAGACTACTCAGAAGATCAGGGTCACACAGTTTAACTCTGCCCAATAAGAACACAGATTATGTTTTCCGTTGTAAATACTTTTGTTGCAGTGTGTCACAAAAACACTTCAACTGGACCAGTGAATTCAGGACCAAAGAAGCAAGCCATAGGTGGTGTATCAGTGTGCCAATACTTCCACATTCTGTACCTCTTATCCTGAATGTAGCCCTCTACTCTGTGTAGCTCCTTCCCAAACATGCCACATGGCTTGAAGTTCAGCACACACTTATCACCAGTACTGCTCAGGACAGACAGAGACCAGAAGAATGAGGAGAAAAGAAACAATCATTCATTTCCAGACCATTATGGCTCAAGTACTGTCTTCAGGGGCAAATCTTAACTACCACTAAAGTCACATTTTCACTTAAGCTTTGTTCACAACGCAGACCTTAACGCCCAAATCAGTTTTGTTTTTCAAATCCGTTGAGATACTGACTGTCCAAAACAGCAAGTTACAAGTGACCAAAGGGGATTTCGGTATGCTCAGACTGTAGTCATTTGCTGACATGGTTACGCTAGTTGTCATGGTAATGACGGGGGTGTGTGTACAGTGGTGAAGGCTGACTGGTGGTGGTTCTCGGGTTTCCTCTTGCTCAGCAGTTCTTGTGTTACAAGCGAAGGTGACAAAAACGCCTACCATAGACGTTTCCCAGTTGCTTTGACTGTTCGAAATCAGTGTACGAACACTTTAAGCCTCAAAAGGATAAGAGGCTCCAACTTTCAACTTCAAAATTTGTCATTTTTTTCTAACCACAAGAGTCAACAAGCTAGCTAGCTGTTCAGCTTGCTAGCATAGTCACTCATTTGTTTGTAAACAATTAATAAGCTAGTTAGCTACCTCATCATGTTTTTATCAAACTGTCAACAGAGTAGCTAGCAAGTAACAAGATATGCCAAATAAGTCTAAAAAACACTTAAGGGTCAATAAATCAGATTTAACCATTCAGACAAGTCACATCCCCGAGCTGACAAGGTACAAGTCTGTCGTTCTGCCTCTGAACAGGCAGTTAACCCACTGTTCCTAGGCCGTCATTGAAAATAAGAATTTGTTCTTAACTGACTTGCCTAGTTAAATAAAGGTAAAATAAAATTAAAATAAACATGACCAGGAATCAAATTTGTATCTGATTTAACATCACCTATGAATGTGGTTTGAATTTGACTTGAGAATATCTGATTCCGTGTGTTTATTGGTTGTTCAGTCTGCAGGAAAAAGATCAGATTCGAAAAGGAAACACAAAAAAATTGGATCTGAGTCACTTCAAACTGCCAGTGTGAACAAGACTTAACCCCATTGACATTAATGCATGATTAAGTGAACATTGTATTGAAGTGGAAGTTAGGATTTGCCCCTATGTCTGTTCTACTGAAAGTAGTGGATATTAACACATTTATATGCTTCCAACCCAAGAATTGAAGGTAAACAAAATAGCCATTCCTATATTCACCTGTGGTTGAGGATCTCCACAGTGCCATACTGCTCGATCCACAGTTTACCCAGGATGACATTGTGTACACAGCAGAAAGGGTTGGTCCATGTATAGACCTCACCATGTCTGGGGAGAAGGGGAGCAAACAAAGCCTCAGTACAATGGATTCTCACACACACGTTTGCTGAACAGTTAATCAAATGGCTATCTGGACTATTTGCATTGGCTGTGCACACTCACTGGACTCTACCTACACATACTGCACTGACACTCACACAAACACTACATACGCTCACACGCACATGCATAGACGCTGCTGCTACTGTTTATCATCTATCCTTTTAATAAGGAAAATTTTTTGTTCTTTTTAACTCTGCATTGTTGGAAAAGGGCACTTAACTTCACTAGGGTAGGGGGCAGCATTTGGAATTTTGGATGAAAAGCATGACCAAATTAAACTGCTTGCTACTCAGGATATGCATATAATTAGTAGAATTGGATAGAAAACACTAAAGTTTCCAAACCTGTTAAAATAATGTATGTGAGTATAACAGATGTGATATGGCAGGCTAAAACCCGAGGAAAATCCAACCAGGAAGTACTATTATTTTGAAAGGCTGCTTTTCCATTGAAAGCCTGTTTTTCCATTGAAAGCCTATCCACCATACAAAGACTTAGGACCCAGTTCACGAGCTCTGTGGCTTCCTCTACATGTGGCCAGTCTTTAGGCATTGTTTCAGGCTTTTACTCTGAAAAATGAGGGAGATACAGCACTTTCAATCAGTGGCCAGTGGAAATTTCCATTCACCAGCCATGTGTCTGATCGGGAACGCGCCTTTCTTGTTTCTACTTTCCTATCGACAAAGCTTTTGTCCGGTTTAAATATTATTTATGACAAAAACAACCAGAGGACTGATTTTAAACATCGTTTGGCATGTTTCTACTAACTTTTATTGTACTTTTTAAAAACAACTTTTCGTCTGGACTTAGTGCACGCGCCTTAAGCATTTGGATTACTGGACAAAACGCGCAAACAAAAAGGAGGTTTTTGGTCATAAAGAGGGACATTATCAAACAAAACAAACATTTGTCTAACATGGAGACCTGGGAGTGCCACCAGATGAAGACCCTCAAAGGTAAGTGATTAATTTTAATGCTATTTCTGACTTTTGTGACACTCCTTGGCTGGAAAATGGCTGTATGGGTTTCTGTGGCTAGGTGCTGACCTAACATAATCGCAAAGTGTGCTTTCTCCGTAAAGCCTTTTTGAAATCTGACACAGCAGTTGCATTAAGGAGAGGTTTATCTTTATTTGTATGTTTAACACTTGTATCGTTTAACAATGTTTATGATGAGTATTTCTGTAATTTGATGTGTCTCTCTGCACTTTCACAGGATGTTTGTTTGAGACAATGCATTTCTGAACTTAACGCGCCAATGTAAACTGGAGATATTTGGATATAAATATGAACTTTATCAAACAAAACCTACATGCATTGTGTAACATGAATTCCTATGAGTGTTATCTGATTAAGATCAAAGGTTAGTGATTAATTTAATCACTATTTCTGACTTGTGAGCCCTCTCATTGGCTGGAAAATGGCTGTATGGTTTTCTGTGACAAGGTGCTGACCTAACATAATTGCATGGTGTGCTTTCGCAGTAAAGCCTTTTTGAAATCGGACACTGTGGTTGGATTTACAATATGTTTTTCTTTAAAATGGTGGATAATACTTGTATGTTTGAGGAATTTTAATTATGGGATGTCTGTGGTTTTGAATTTGGCGCCCTGCAATTTCACCGGCTGTTGTCGAGGTGGGACGCTAGCGTCCCACTTGTACCAGAGAGGTTAAGTAAGCATTTCACGGTAAAGTCTACACCTGTTGTATTCAGCACAAGTGATAAATCACATTTGTTTGGATTGATTTGACTCACTTGAGGAGTTCTAATGTGATGGTTCCCTTTGGCTCGGCCTCCACACTCTTGCCCCAAAACTTTAGTTTGGGGTAGATGGAGCCGTGAAAGACGAAGTCCCCGACTAGGCTTTCAGCATGGAAGGCACTGATGGGGGGGTGGTGGCTGACCTGCTCCGAGATCAGCCTGTAGCCATGGTCCTCTCTAGGGGAGAGAGAGAGCGAGAGAGAGAGAGCGAGACAAAGGAGAGAGAAAAGAGAAAGGGAGGATGAGAAAGAGGGGAAGAAAAGTAATATAGGCAGGACAAGAGGAAAAAATACAGACTTATCATAGCACATTGAAAATAAGGTCAACAGAGCTACATATGCTTAGAAATGTCCTTGTTTTTGAAAGAAAAGCAACAAAAGTCCATTAAAATAACATCAAATTGATCAGAAATACAGTGTAGACATTGTCAATGTTGTTAGTGACGATTGTAGCTGGAAACGGCTGATTTTTAATGGAATATCTATATAGCCATTCAGAGGCCCATTATCAGCAACCATCACTCCTGTGTTCCAATGGCATGTTGTGTTAGCTAATCCAAGTTTATCATTTCAAAAGGCTAATTGATCATTAGAAAACCCTTTTGCAATTATATGTTAGCACAGCTGAAAACTGTTGTTGATTAAAGAAGCAATAAAACTGGCCTTCTTTAGACTAGTTGAGTAACTTGGATTAGCTAACACAACATGACATTGGAACACAGGAGTGATGGTTGGTGATAAATGTAGATATTCCATTAAAAAGCTGCATTTGCCAGCTATAATAGTTATTTACAACATTAACAATGTCTACACTGTATTCTGGATCAATTTAGTGTTATTTTAAATGGACGACACAAAAGTGATTTTCTTTCAAAAACAAGGACATTTCTAAGTGACCGCAAACTTCTGAATGGTAGTGTAAGTATTATTGTTAAATTCATGGGTGAAAGCAGGTGAAGATGTCCTATTAAAGGCTTGAAGACCAATACAGTGTGCAGTCTAGTCAGAGACAGGGAGGAACAGTCCAGAGCTACACAGCTTTTTACAACACCTCTCTATGCAACTAGGTATGGAAGTGTTGCAGTCCTGTCCCCTCACCGTGTCAGCTCGTAGGTCTCTCCTAGCAGAGGGTTGAAGGGCTTTCCAGTTCTGTCCCACTGTGACGCTACGGCCGACACGGCAAAAGCAGCTACCGCCTGGGAAGACACGAGAGGAGGATTCACTGTCGCTTACAGTTTAGTCATCCAACTGGGTTATCGGAAGCTTCCTTTGTTGTTACGGTGTGTGTATGCTCTCACCTGCATGCGCTCTATGGAGTCAGACAGCGAGCAGGCTTTGTTGTTACGGTGTGTGTATGCTCTCACCTGCATGCGCTCTATGGAGTCAGACAGCGAGCAGGCTTTGTTGTTACGGTGTGTGAATGCTCTCACCTGCATGCGCTCTATGGAGTCAGACAGCGAGCAGGCTTTGTTGTTACGGTGTGTGTATGCTCTCACCTGCATGCGCTCTATGGAGTCAGACAGCGAGCAGGCTTTGTTGTTACGGTGTGTGTATGCTCTCACCTGCATGCGCTCTATGGAGTCAGACAGCGAGCAGGCTTTGTTGTTACGGTGTGTGTATGCTCTCACCTGCATGTGCTCTATGGAGTCAGACAGCGAGCAGGCTTTGTTGTTACGGTGTGTGTATGCTCTCACCTGCATGCGCTCTATGGAGTCAGACAGCGAGCAGGCTTTGTTGTTACGGTGTGTGTATGCTCTCACCTGCATGCGCTCTATGGAGTCAGACAGCGAGCAGGCTTTGTTGTTACGGTGTGTGTATGCTCTCACCTGCATGCGTTCTATGGAGTCAGACAGCGAGCAGGCTTTGTTGTTACGGTGTGTGTATGCTCTCACCTGCATGCGCTCTATGGAGTGAGACAGCGAGCAGGCTTTGTTGTTACGGTGTGTGTATGCTCTCACCTGCATGCGCTCTATGGAGTCAGACAGCGAGCAGGCTTTGTTGTTACGGTGTGTGTATGCTCTCACCTGCATGCGCTCTATGGAGTCAGACAGCGAGCAGGCTTTGTTGTTACGGTGTGTGTATGCTCTCACCTGCATGCGCTCTATGGAGTGAGACAGCGAGCAGGCTTTGTTGTTACGGTGTGTGTATGCTCTCACCTGCATGCGCTCTATGGAGTCAGACAGCGAGCAGGCTTTGTTGTTACGGTGTGTGTATGCTCTCACCTGCATGCGCTCTATGGAGTGAGACAGCGAGCAGGCTTTGTTGTTACGGTGTGTGTATGCTCTCACCTGCATGTGCTCTATGGAGTCAGACAGCGAGCAGGCTTTGTTGTTACGGTGTGTGTATGCTCTCACCTGCATGCGCTCTATGGAGTCAGACAGCGAGCAGGCTTTGTTGATGAGGTACGTGTGCTCCATGTACTCAGTGATCCGCTGGAGGAAGCTCAGGGGCTCGTTGAACACAATGGGCATGGTGATCTTGGACAGCTCCTACACACGCGCACGCACACACAGAGAAAATAAGCAAGATTAGAATGTCAAATACCTTCACAGAAGTGGGATGAATTCAAACTCTTTAGCGTAGAAACCTAGAGAATGTCATTGTCTATAAATAGATGTGTGATCATGAAGTGATTCTTTAGATATGGTCTGTAGCCCTTACCAGTCCTATGCATTTCTTTAGAATGCCCCACACACTGAAGTTGTTTCTGGAAAACATTGGGGCTGGTAGTGTTGTCCTGAAAGATTTAAGGATAAGACAGACAAAAACACACAAAGACAACATATTAGTGTCTTGTAGAGAATCAGAGAAGGTGAGTATCACCATGATGACTATCACTACTAAAGTATGTGATTGTAGGCTGACCTGTTGGATGTTATTATATACTGACTGGCTGGCTGACTGGGTTAGAGATAAATGGAGCATGTGGACTGGCCAGTCTTCTAGCAGGGTTAAAGCTATTAAGAATGTGAGAGAAAGAGAGGGAGGGAGGGAGGGAGGGAGGGCAATAGAGGGAGAGCAACAGAGTCAGAAAGAGACAGATTACAATAGTGTGAGAGAGTGCGAGAGAGATCGAAAAGAAAAAGTTGGATGGAGAGAAAGAGAAGCCCTGGAGTGGAGGACACAATAGGAATCTTAGCGTACCTGTGTTTCCTGATTCCGTTCTCCTGTGGCAAGGAACCATTGTTCCTCTGGGTGCCATCATACACCACGGCATCTTTAAAACTGGCCTCCGACGTGCCTTCATACGACTCATCAGAGTCCAGGCCTAACACAGACAAACACACACAAATTAGGGAAAAGCTATAGAGCCATTTTCCATTTACCATCAGACATGATGAGTGATGCACGTGCATCTGTAGCAGGATAGCTAACACGGATGTCGGGACATTGACAAACTTAACAATGATTGATTACCGTGAAAACACGCAGGCTGTAGACGATAACCATCTGATTACATGTTTGGTAGCCTCTCCACTCACAGCCCGTCATCCCGTATACAGGTTGAAAATGGCAGATTTCGTCATTGATAAATGCCTAAATTTGAACGCAGTGGATATACAGTAACATGCTATACCTGTCAGAGCTCAGGTTATCCACTTCACAGAACTATATGGGTTGAGACTGACAGCCATTCTAAACTTGAGCACACGAGATGACCCCATCCCTCCCGCTAATTGGGCAACTTTTGCAAATTTGTTATTGGAGGGAAATGCTGTAAATTGAAAGGAGACTGTTCTGAAATATGACACATTGGGGATTATAATAAATACAGCTTTGATGTTACACAATCAAATCACTCATTAGTCCCAAATGTGCACTTCACATTTCTATATTTGAAGACTCATGTCATTTACAGTATCAACATTTATGATCGCTATGTTTTGTCCAGTTTCAAGGATGGCGTGCCTAACCTGGGTAGTCCTGAATAGAATAAGATGTTCATGAAACATTAATGCCCAGCTAGTTGCTAGCTAAATATTGGGTTGTTATTTTACCTGAAATGCACAATCTCCTTTTTTCTGGATCTTTGTAGAATTTGGACCCATTTTGAGTTACACAAAATCGTATGTTCTCTACTCCGACAATTATTCCACAGATAAAAGGGGAAACCTTGTCAGTTTCTAGTAATTTCTTCTTCTGACTTTATATGGCAGTTGGCAACCAACTTTATTAAGGTGCATTACCACCACCAACTGGACTGGAGTGTGGACCTCAGTCTCTCACCCACATGGGTATATGCTCCTAAAAACCAATAAGGGATGGGTGAGGAGGGACTTGCAGTGCGTCAAGCATCAAAAATAAAACCAAGTTCTATTTTAGAGCCTGGCTACACAGAAGCTTGTTGAGAAGTTTGGATTAAATTATTGAATAACGTGTGTACATTTATTTTGCAATGCTCGAGCACATGTGTTTTATTTGTTTATTGAAACCAGGTTTGCTGTTCACTTGCTCAATATAAGATGGAAGGGAGTTCCATTCAATCATGGCTCTGTATAATACTGTATGTTTCCTTGCATTTGTTCTGGACCTGGGGACTGTGAAAAGACCCCTGGTGGCATGTCTGGTGGGGTAAGTGTGTGTCAGTGCTGTGTGTAAGTTGACTCTGCAAACAATTAGGATTTTTTTTAAACACAATGTTTCTTATAAAAACAAGAAGTGATGCATTCAGTCTTTCATCAATGCTTAGCCAAGAGAGACTAGTATTGATATCACTGATGAATAGCACAAAATTCCGCTCTGTTCTGGGGCCGGTGCAGCTTAACTAGATCCTTCTTGGCAGCAGTTTCCCATATGACGGGACAATAATCAAGATAAAACTAGAGCCTGCAGGACTTGCTTTATGGAGTGTGGTGTCAAAAAAGCAGAGCATCTCTTTTTTACGGACAGACCTCTCCCCATCTTTACAACCATTGAATCAACATGTTTTGACCATGATGGTGTTGCCTTAGATGGTAAACTAAATTACTTAGTTTCCTCAACTTGCTTAACAGCCACACCATTCATTACCATATTACGCTCGGGTCTAGAATGCTCTTAGTTTTAGAGATGTTCAAGACCGGTCAATTACTGGCCACCCATTCTAAAACGGAGTGCAACTCTTTGTTTAGGGTTGCAGTGATTTCACTAGCTGTGGTTTCTGACACATAGGGTTGAATAATGAGCATACATGGACACACAGGCTTTGTTTAATGCCACTGGCAGGTTATTGGTAAACATAGTGTACCGCAGAGCTGCTCTGCGGTACACCACACATGTTAAACATTAGAAAAGATTATATAAAAGAAACCCCTCTGGTGTTCTATTGGATAAATACAATAGCTCTGAAATCACAATATGTTGGCGGTTGCAAAGCCATAACATACGTTTTCTCAACAGGTTACGGTCAATAATATCAAAAAGCTGCACTGAAATCTAACAGTCGAGCTCCCACAATCTTCATATCAATTTCTTTCAACCAATCATTAGTAATTGTTTCAGTGCAGTACATGTTGAGTGCCTCTCTATAAGCATGCTGAAAGTCTTGTTAAATTTGTTTTACAGAAAAATAGTATTGTATTTGGTCAAACAATTCTTTTCAACAGTTTTAGGGAAATGGGTCTTTACATTACATAACTCACCGAGTCTGACAAGGTTACCTAATATAGAATTATATAATGTACCTTTTTTTAAATGAGATTTTCTTCACACCAAAAATACACACCAACAACTACAGACGCACACAAACCCCAACTACATCTCCTCTGCCCAGACACACATGGCTAGCACCTCCAATCCTAGTTCCTGCATTATTGTTTGCCACATGGCCTTACGTTTAACCAATTTTTTTTATTATCGGTCACCAACCTATTAAAAATAATTATTTGATTTTTCCATTGTATTATCGATTAATGGGCTGCAGTTTGAGACTGGTAACTCTAATGACCTTATCCTCTGCAGCAGAGGCAACTCTGGGTCTTCCTTTCCTCTGGCGGTCCTCATGAGAGCCAGTTTCATAATAGCGCTTTATGGTTTTTGCGACTGCACTTGAAGAAACTTTCAAAGTTCTTGAAAATGTTCCGGAATGACTGACCTTCATGCCTTAAAGTGGACTGTCGTTTCTCTTTGCTTATTTGAGTTGTTCTTGCCATAATATGGACTGTCTATTACCAAATAGATCTTCTGTATACCAACCCAACCTTGACACAACACAACTGATTGGCTCAAACACATTAAAGAAAGAAATTCCACAAATTAACTTTTAACAAGGCACACCTGTTAATTGAAATGCATTCCAGGTGACTACCTCATGAAGCTGGTTGAGAAAATGCCAAGAGTGTGCAAAGCAGTCATCACTTTACAGCATTCCCGGAAAGCATGGATTATTGAATCATTGTTAGTTTTACACTTAACACAAGACTGCCATTGTGTTGTAGAATGTGAATTTTGACAGTTGTATAGAATTTATTATACATTAGTTACTGTATTAAGCGTACATTTTCGTTAACTGTAATTTCATTAGTTATGCTCCAACTTTCCCTCCATATTGAGCCAACAGTTCTTTTTAAGTCCTTGTTCCATTCATTTATATGCGTTGTCTTGGCTGTATGCTTAGGATTGATGTCCCGTTGGAAAGTGAACCTTCGCCCCAGTCTGAGGTCCTGAGCGCTTTGGAGCAGGTTTGATCAATGATCTCTGTACTTTTCTCCGTTCAGCTTTCCTTCAATCTGGACTAGTCTCCCAGTCCCTGCTGCTGAAAAACATCCACACAGCATGATGCTGCCACCACGCTTCACCGTAGAGATGGTGCCAGGTTTCCTCCAGACGTGACTCTTGGCATTCAGGCCAACGAGTTCAATCTTTGGTTTCATCAGACCAGAGAATCCTGTTTCTCATGGTCTCAGTCCTTTAGGTGCCTTTTGACAAACTCCAAGTGTGCTGTCATGTGCCTTTTGCTGATGAGTGGCTTCTGTCTGGCCACTCTACCATAAAGGCCTGATTGATGGATGGCTGCAGAAGGATGTCCCTAGCTCAATTTCGAGTCTCATGGCAAAGGGTCTGAATACTTATGTAATTAAGGTATATGTTTTGTTTTTTATACATTTTTCATTATGGGTTATTGTGTGTAGATTTGAGGAAAAAAATGTATTTAATCCATTTTAGAATAAGACTGGAACGTAATCAAATGTGGAAAAAGTGAAGGGTCTGAATACTTTCCGAATGTGCTTTATAATAACAAGTAAGTAAACAGTCTGACATTTGACAGTCTTACAATTAGGCTACAGGTGAAAGAAATGACTACATGGGAGGGAGCCACAGAACTAATGCACTATGACGTGATACAAATTGAGACAACATACACCGACTCTGAGCTAAGCATATATTTGCTATAAATAATTAACTAATAAATAATTAGCTAGATCAACCCGGAACACCCAAAGAAATCTGATCTGGGATTCATAAGAATATCTGATAGACAAACAATAACTTGATGACACTGTGTGATCTGCAGTTCACCCCACGTTCAGCAGGCTTTGTCCATCCTTTCATCCCCTCGCACACACATCTCTGCAAGTTTGTTTCTCCACAGAGCCAAGGAGCCACCAGCGCATACACGTTGTTCCCCAGCCAATCGCACATGCGTTGTTCCCCAGCCAATCGCACATGCGTTGTTCCCCAGCCAATCGCACATGCGTTGTTCCCCAGCCAATCGCACATGCGTTGTTCCCCAGCCAATCGCACACGTGCACGGACAAAAGTAGCCAACAAAGGAGTTTGTGTCTGCTGGAGCCTTGGCTGTAAAATATCATGCGTTGCGGCGGCGCTTCGCTGCATTATTGAAGCTATCAGTTCGACTGCTAAGGTTACAGTATACTGTGTGGCACTGGGCCACTGTGTGAGCTAAAGTACAAAAGACATCTCTAATTCCTGAGTCCTGCCCATAACAGTGTGTGAAGCGCAACAGTCCAAAATGGCAAGAGCCATTAAAATGTCAAGACCACAACAAGGTCATGTTCAGTAGGTATAAACAGGAGACAATGGATTTGAGAATTTAGCAAAAAAGAAAAATGAACATTTCCTGGTAGCCCTTCCTGTTTTAAAAACTCCCATTTTGAACCTGCTGAACGTGACCATGACAAGAGTGATGATAAATAACTGTTAAGTCACTGTCAATGTTCTGTCTCTGTGTGTGTCTTCTATTCTCCTACTCCTGTGGTAACATTTGAAGTTCTTGTAAGTAATTCTATTATCTAGGCCCCGCCCCCCCCGTGCAGACAGGGACACCCACCTGTGACTGCATCGTAGAACTCGTCATCGTTGTTCATTGTACAGGGTCAAAGTCAGACCTCCAGGTGCTAGCGGAGAAAGAGGTGAGTCTCTAAAGCATGGTCCCTCTAGTGAACCTCACTGGTCACTGGCACTTCAAATGCCTCCTCCTCCACGTCAGGACAGTCAGCAGCTCACACAGCAAACCTGCTGGACAAAGACAATCAGGTCAGGGTTGTATTTATTAATGCACACTGTAGCGTAATGTTTTGCAACGGAACACAAAAATGAGCAGTTCTTATTAGACAAGTCCAGGTAGTCCCTCCCTGTTTCAGTCCGTTTTCTTCCATTTTGTATCGAATGAATATGACCCAGACAGACCACCATTAACGATCACACATCAACAACAATAATACAACTAGGCAATCTGTCCATGAAACTCCTATTAATTTCACAACACACTCATTCACTCATATACCAGTAGACTATATGAACTCTTCTCCTTGCTGTCCCGCTAGTCTAGTAGCTGTGGTTTCTGGTTTGGAGTGGACCCAGTGAGTGGTGGCCTGTATGGTCCACTGAGCCCAAACAAACAGTGCTCAAATTACATAACCAAACACAGGAGCAAAATGGCTGCCATTTGCTGTGTCAGTCTGTCGGTCGGTCTGGTGTTAATCTGATCCTGAACTTTCTCTCTGTGTGCGTTAGCCTTACCTGCTGTTCTGCTGTCTGTTAGTCTCCCTATTCAGACCTAGCCTGTGGTCTAGGAGGTTTTTCTGGGCGTAGGACGACTAGGGAGGGTGACTGACTGTCTGACTTCTCTATTTGTGTCTTTACATACCCAGTACCAGGAACGCCTCAAACAAACTCACTGGTGAACTTTGGACTGTACCACGATCGATAAGCGAGGAGACCGGTTGGTGCATAAGCCCTATGTATTCAGTTCTGCACAGAGGATTGGTCACATCTAAGCTCCATATTAAAAGTTAATAAAACACACACACACCCCCCCTCAGGACTGGGCGCTATAGCCCAAATATATCAATGTTTTTCACTGTTGACTGTATAGTTGTATCTGACAGTATTTTATGTTTTTGAATAATAAAAGTTCTAAATTAATGTTTCATGAGTAGTGCATCACCCTAGGATGGCAACACATACATTCTAAGTGGCTTTAAATGGGCTTTTTCCATTCTGATTTGTTTTATACATAAACTAACTAGGACAAAACTGACAGTGAAGTAGTACAATTTGTAGAACTTCCTGTATTTAGCATGGTATCGACACAGACGGTTTTATAAAATCCATACCGGTATGTGGATTCCTACCAGTATAGGCTACCTTGGAAAGTATTCAGATCCCTTGACTTTTCCCACATTTTGTTAGGTTACAGCCTTATTCTATAATTTGATTCAATTGTTTTTTCCCCCACTTATCTACTCACAATACTCCATAATAAAGCTATTTTTAGATGTGACCAATCCTCTGTGCAGAACTGAATACATAGGACTTACTCACCAACAGGTCTCCTCCTCGCTTAGCGATCGTGGTACAGTCCAAAGTTCACCAGTGAATGTGTTTGAGGCATTACTGGTACTGGGTAAGTAAAGACTAAGGACAAAAAGAGAAAAGTTAGTCTGGGGCAGGTTTTCATCAAGGATCTCTCTGTACTTTGCTCTGCTCATCTTTCCCTCGATCTTGACTAGTCTCCCAGTGCATGCCGTTGAAAAATAGCCGCACAGCATGATGCTGCCCCCACCATGCTTCACAGTAGGTATGGTTCCTGACCAAGGCCCTTCTCCCCTGATTGCTCAGTTTGGCCGGGAGGCCAGCTCTAGCAAGAGCATTGGTGGTTCCAAACGTCTTCCATTTAAGAATGGAGGCCACTGTGTTCTTGGGGACCTTCAATGCTGCGGAAATGTATTGGTACCCTTCCTCAGATCTGTGCCTCGTCACAATCCTGTCGTGGAGCTCCACGGAATATTCTTTCAACCTCAAGGCTTGGTTTTTGCTCTGACATGCACTGTCAACTGTGGGACCTTATATAGACAGGAGTGTGCCTTTCCAAATCATACCAAATCAATTGAATTTATCACATGTGGACTCCAAGTTGTAGAAACATCTCAAGGATGGCCAATGGAAACAGGATGCACCTGAGCTCAATTTAAAGTCCCATAGCAAAGGGTCTGAATACTTATGTAAATAAAAAAATTCTAAAAAGCTGCTTTTGCTTTGTCATTATGGGATATTGTGTGTAGATTGATAAGGAAAACATTTTATTTAATCCATTTTAAAATAAGGCTGTAAGGTAACAATGTGGAACAAGTCAAGGGGTCTTGATACTTTCTGAATGCCCTGTATATTGTTGATGTTACTAACATTATTACAGTTAATGAGAACTAGTGATAGAGTTCAGTCAAGGGTTTCTCTATATTGAAACCTTAAAAATGGTGCCTCAGATTTGGATAGGATAACCAAATGAATCAAACAAAATCAGATCAATTAATTATTCCAGTAATTAATCAGTAAATTATCTGGAGCATTAATTAGCCGAGTCACCACTGATCCATAACATTTGCATAGATGAAGCAATCTCTTCTTTTATAAAAGTGTGCGCTCTCTCTTTAAGACCCAATATGTCATTCACACACAGAGACCATTCAAGGCTTGAGCAAAGATGATCTTGACTGGGAGAGACGTGAGGCGGGGGAGACAAAGTGAATGACAATTTTTTTTGGGGACAATCAGATTTGAAATTAGCAATATTTTGTGTTATGGTTTGCATATTATGACAAACACGGTACTTGGATAGTGAATTGATGTTAGCTTCAGCTGTAAGCTAGTACGGAAAGTTAGCCCACAAAGCTGGAAGCTATTGGTATCTTCTTGCAATGTGAAGACTTGTAGCCTGTAATGGACAGTTATAAACGTGCATTATTTAAGTGTGTTAACTTCTGTGTAGCATACAGCCCATACTCCCAGTGAGTGCAGTGATTCTTCAGGACAGGCTAGAGCTGGCAATGACTAAGGCGAGTAGGAACGGTACGCTCAATCAGTAGACCACGCCAGACATTTGACAGAAGTACCAAAAGTTTTTTATTTTAATTATAGTACCAAACCGTTTTTCATATTCTAGGATCGAAAAAGTAGACGTTTCTTCAACACTAGTCACCTCACACAAGAAAGCGTTTAGGCAACTTTTATGACACTTTAATGCATTCATCATGTGTCAAATGAATCGATGATTATGGTTTTGCCTATCTATGCTAGAACTAAGGGGTGAGGAGAGTTGAAGTAGGCCTATAGCTTAAGAAAGCAGACATTGACCAATAATTAGATAAAATGCTTGAGGAGCAACTATGACCTCCCACTGCTGACCCCATCCTTGGCCTTTGAAAGTTCCCTAGGCTGTTGGCGTAACTCTAAGTCCATCAGCAGACTGGGTGAACAGGGGAGGAGTTTTCTTAAGGTAGGGGTTTCTTAAGGTAACTTACACACAACTGTTGTTACTCTACATTCGTTTGGCCATCTTACTGATTGAACATTTCATACAGTTGGCAGCCCAAATCTCTTATTAACAGTGTTACAAATCCCTTTTGGCCCGACAGTCTAGGGGGGGGGTAATGAGACCCATAACATAACTCATACAAATTCTAATAGTGACAAAGTAAAAGTGTGAACGAAATAACCACGACAACTGAAATCTACCGTCAAACTCAGGGTTTATTGGAAAACACACGGTAATGGGGGGAGCAGGAAAAGGGGCTGAGCTGGACCCAAGGAATTAATTATTCAAAAACACCCCTAAGCTAGACTAGCCTATTTCAACAACAACTAACTAACTAACCAAAAATACAGTGGGTGGTCCGCCCAGTTCTAACTAGGGTATTTAACAAAGTCTACCTACGGGTAGTGTATGCCCATGGGCGACTTGTCTTGGTTCCCCCTTTTCCCACCAGCAAACAAACAAACACCATAACCAAAAACAATACTCACAGGTGAGGACAAAGTGATATGGAGGTGCTCAAACAAAAGATAGCTCAATACATAAAGAGAGTGAAACAGAGAGATCTACAGACATGGCATTTACAGAGAGATTGAGCTCTACAGCAAACAACTGACAGGGTGTTGCTCCGTAACAAACAGTCTTGAGAACAAATAGGCCTAACCATCATTTACCTAAATGGGACACAAATATAAGGTCCAAACTGTCATTTGACCAACACAGTCTAACCGATGGCTTTCCTTCGGACACGGCAGGTGCAACTACAATACACACATCCGAAGCCTTGACTGCCATGAGCAAAATTGTCACAAACCAACAAGAGCAACACAACCTAACTGACAGATTCAGATAACTGACTCCTTAAAGGACGTGGGAAGAACACTTGACAGGCTAATGAGACTAGCCACCCATCAGACAGATTGTCTGAGGCTACAGCTGTAGACAGTAATAATGGGGACAGAGCCGTTGCCAACCCATTATGCCATTCAAATTCTCTATGCTGCTCCTAGTACGGTCGTGTGTGGTTGGTAAACAACATCCAAAACCAGCGGAAGTCAGAGACGAGAGAGAAAGGGAAGAGAGCCCCAGCCATGGAGAGCTGTCACCATGTGAGAGGCACAGACACACACAGTGAAATTTGACACACACAAACCTCTGTGTGCCTGTGAGGACATTGACTTTGAGGAATGGTAGCTACAGCAACGACCTGAGAAAATTGAATAGAATCCCGTTTGGCAAGCAGAGTGGCTTCTTAGGGGTTAGCTGAGAGCAAAATAACAAATGGGACCAACACACCCAGGAGCCCCATTAAGAGAGAACACAAAGCCTGGAGAGTGTGTGCGCGTGTGTGTAAAGCTAGCGGGAGCGTAAAAAACAAAAGTGGGAAAAAGTGTGCACAGAAACACTATTGTTATTAAGCACATGGTGGCAACGTTCCAGTCCAACATTTTTAAACATTTTAACAGTTCCAAAACTAAATGAAAACAATAATATTATGCATAATGTATGTAATACAACAGTTTAAATGTTTCTATTTTATGCAATGGTGAATCACAAAATGGGATTAAGGATCCAGGTAATGACAAAGAACAGACCTATTGATGTAGCCTAACCAGCATACCTAATACAATCTATGGTCAGATCAGTACAAGGACTGAAGAACCCCAAGCCATCACTAATTTGATAGATCCAGTCATATGACTGACCAAGATCACCAGCGGCAGTAGGGCTGGGTGATATGGCCAAAATATCATATCCCCACATGTGACATTGTTGGACGGTATGACAGTATGTCTTTGAATAATACACGTTTGAAATATTTTTTATGATACTTTATGACCCTAGGGTGACAACACATACAAGTGATTTAAAAAAATGGGGCTCTCCATTCTGATGTTTTTTATTGTTCAATCCAGCTGCAAACAATAATGATTTTCAGCATTTTAATTAATTTCTGCATTTCCTGCACTTTTCTCATCATTTACACACTGTGCCATGCAGGGCTGCATGATACGGGAAAAAACATCTTGGCCTTGTTAAATTGGGGAAACCGTTGGAATCAAAATATACAACGTAACATGTAAAGTGTTGGTCCCATGTTTCATGAACTGAAATAAAAAGATCACAGAAATGTTCCATACCCACAAAAAGCTTATTTCTCTAAAATGTTGTGCACAAATGAGTTTTTATCCCTGTTAGTGAGCATTTCTCCATTGATAATCCCTCCAACTGACAGGAGTGCATATCAAGAAGCTGATTAAACAGCATGATCATTACACAGGTGCACCTTGTGCTGGGGACAATAAAAGGCCACTCAAAAATATGCAGTGTCACAACAGAATGCCACAGATATCTCAAGTTGAGGGACTAAACAATTGGCATGCTGACTGCCGTAATGCCGACCAGAGTTGTTGCAGCGAATTCAATCATAATTTCTCTAGCATAAGCCGCTTCCAACGTAATTTTAGAGAATTTGGCAGTACTTCCAACCGGCCTCATAAGCGCAGACCATGTAACCATGCGCGAATTTCTGCACAAACTGTCAGAAACCGTCTCAGGGAGGCTCATCTGCGTGTTTGTCGTCCTCACCAGGGTCTTGACCTGACTAGAGTTTGGGGTCGCAACCGACTTGAGTGGGCAAATGCAGTGGAGAAGTGTGCTCTTTACGGATCAATCCCAGTTTAACTGTACCAGGCAGATGGCAGACATAGTGTATAGCGTCGTGTGGGCGAGCGGTTTGCTGATGTAAATGTTGTGAACAAGAGTGCTCCATTTTTGGCGGTGGGTTATTGTATTAGCAGGCATAAGCTACGGACAATGAACACAATTGCATTTTATTGATGGCAATTTGAATGCACAGAGATACCATGACGAGATCTTAAGGCCCATTGCCATGCATCCGCTGCCATCACCTCATGTTTCAGCATGATAATGCACGGCCCCATGGAAGCAAAGGATCTGTACACAATTCCAGGAACACGAAAATATCCCACTTCTTCCATGGCCTGCATACTCACCAGACATGTCACCCACTGAATATGTTCGGGATGCTCTGGATTAGAGGTCGACCAGGACTGGCCGATTAATTAGGGCCGATTTCAAGTTTTCATAACAATCGGAAATCGGTATTTTTGGACACCGATTTGGCCCATTTTTTAAATATTTTTTTTACACCTTTATTTAACTAGGCAAGTCAGTTAAGAACACATTCTTAATTTCAATGACGACCTAGGAACGGTGGGTTAACTGCCTCGTTCAGGGGCAGAACGACAGATTTTTACCTTGTCAGCTCGGGGATTCAATCTTGCAACCTTACAGTTAACTACTCAAATGCTCTAACCACCTGATTACATTGCGCTCCACGAGGAGCCTGCCTGTTACGCGAATGCAGTAAGCCAAGGTAAATTGATAGTTAGCAAATTTATCTTATAAAAAACAATCAATCATAATCATTAGTTAACGACACATGGTTGATGATATTACTAGTTTATCTAGCGTGTCCTGCATTGCATATAATCGATGCGGTGCGTATCGTTGCTCCAATGTGTACCTAACCATAAACATCAATGCCTTTCTTAAAATCAATACACAGAAGTATATATTTTTAAACCTGCATATTTAGTTAAAAGAAATCCGGATTAGCAGGCGATACTAACCAGGTGAAATTGTGTCACTTCTCTTGCGTTCATTGCACGCAGAGACAGTGTATATGCAACAGTTTGGGCTGCCTAAATTTGCCAGAGTTTTACGTAATTATGACATAACATTGAAGGTTATGCAATGTAACAGGAATATTTAGACTTATGGATGTCACCCGTTACATAAAATACGAAACGGTTCCGTATTTCACTGAAAGAATAAAAGTCTTGTTTTCGAGATGATAGTTTCCGGATTCGGCCATATTTGACCTAAGGCACCTAAGGCACCATATTTGACCTAAGGCAGTTCCTCAAACTGCTGCCACAAAGTTGGAAGCACAGAATCATCTAAAATGTAATTGTATACTGTATATTTCCCTTCAATGGAACTAAAGGGCCTAGCCAAAACCATGAAAAACAGCCCCAAGACCATTATTCCTCCTTTACCAGACTTTACAGTTGGCACTATGCATTGATGCAGTTAGCGTTCTCCTGATATCCGCCAAAACCAGATTTGTCCGTCAGACTGCCAGATGGGGAAGCATGATTCATCACTCCAGAGAAAGTGTTTCCACTGCTCTAGAGTCCAACGGTGGCAAGCTTTACACCACTCCAGCCGACACTTGGTATTGCGCATGGTGATCTTAGGCGTGTGTATGGCTGCTCGGCCATGGATACCGAAACTATACCACGGCAAAGTTTTCAGGTTTGGTGACTCTTTTGGCAACAGTATCGAACCCTTCCATTACTTCAACGCACACTCCAAACCGTTCAATAGTTAGGCCATCCAGATTACCAGAGCTTATATTCTACCTATTTTTATGGCGGATTCTTGGCTGCAATTTAGATAATGCACTGAGTATACTAAACACACTGAGTATACTAAACATTAGCAACATGAAGCTACCATGGACATAATGGCGCCGGAGGAGATGGCCTCCGTTTTACGGTCTCCTAACCAATTGTGCTATTTTTCCCCACAATATTTGTAAATGATTTTGTACATAATGTTTCTGCAACTGTTTCTTACAGCAGAAAACAGCTTCTAGATATCAGGACCGCGATCACTCACCTCGGATTACACAAAGATTTTTTCAACAACAGCAGCAAGCAGGACTCACACGATATTCTCCAAACACCCCACAGGACAGACATCCCAATTATTTGCAAAAGGAAGCGACTCAGAGGACGAAGAGCGGGATACCCCGTCCGGACCCGCAGAAGGCAACTAGGAAAGCTGCCGTTACCGTCAATATTACTCGCCAACGTGCAATCATTGGACAATAAACTAGACAAGGTACGATCACGAATATCCAACCAACGGGACATCAAAAACTGTAATAGCCTATGTTTCACAGAAACGTGGCTGAATGAAGACATGGATAATCAGCTAGCGGGATACACGCTGCACCGGCAGGATAGAACAGAACACTCTGGTAAGACGGGGGGGGGGGGGGTCTGTTTATTTACCACCACAGACAGATGCCGGCACTAAGACCTCACTCAGCCAGCTGTATAAGGAAATAAGCAAACAGGAAACCACTCACCCAGGGGCGGTGCTCCTAGTGGCCAGAGACTTTAATGCAGGGAAACTTAAATCAGTTCGACTAAATCTCTATCAACATGTTAAATGTGCAACCAGAGGGAGAAAAACAATTCTAGATCACCTGTACTCCACACACAGATGGGTACAGAGCTCTCCCTCGCCCTCCATTTGGTAAATTCAACCACAACTCTATCCTCCTGATTCGTGCTTACAAGCAAAAATTTAGCCAGGAAGCATCAGTGACTCTGTTTATTTAAAAAAATGGTCAGATGAAGCAGATGCTAAACTACAGGACTGTTTCGCTATCACAGACTGGAACGTGTTCCGGGATTCTTCCGATGACATTGAGGAGTACACCACAGCAGTCACTGGCTTTATCAATAAGTGCATTGAGGACGTCGTCCCCACAGTGACTGTGTTTACATACCCCAACCAGAAGCCATGGATTACAGGCAACATTCGCACTGAGCTAAAGGGTAGAGCTGCTGCTTTCAAGGTGCGAGACTCTAACCCGGAAGCTTACAAGAAATCCCGCTATGCCCTGCGACAAACCATTAAACAGGCAAAGCATCAATACAGGGCTAAGATTGAATCATACTACACCGGCTCCGACGCTCGTCGGATGTGGCAGGGCTTGCAAGCTATTACAGACTACAAAGGGAAGCACAGCCGCGAGCTGCCCAGTGACACGAGCCTACCAGATGAGCTAAATCACTTCTATGCTCGCTTCGAGGCAAGCAACACTGAGGCATGCAGGAGAGTATCAGCTGTTCCGGATGACTGTGTGATCACGCTCTCCGTAGCCGACGTGAGTAAGACCTATAAACCTTTAAACCGTCAACATTCACAAGGCTGCGGGGCCAGATGGATTACCAGGATGTGTGCTCCGGGCATGTGCTGACCAACTGGCAGGTGTCTTCACTGACATTTTCGACATTCCCCTGATTGAGTCTGCAATACCAACATGCCTCAAGCAGACCACCATAGTCCCTGTGCCCAAGAACACAAAGGCAACCTGCCTAAATGACTACAGACCCGTGGCACTCTTGTCTGTAGCCATGAAGTGCTTTGAAAGGCTGGCAATGGCTCACATCAACACCATTATCCCAGGAACCCTAGACCCACTCCAATTTGCATACTGCCCAAACAGATCCACAGATGATGCACTCTCTATTGCACTCCACACTGCCCTTTCCCCCCTGGACAAAAGGAACGCCTATGTGAGAATCCTGTTCATTGACTACAGCTCAGCGTTCTACACCATAGTACCCTCAAAGCTCATCACTAAGCGAAGGAACCTGGGACCAAACACCTCCCTCTGCAACTGGATCCTGGACATCCTGATGGGCCGCCCCCAGGTGGTGAGGGTAGGTAGCAACACATCTGCCACACTGATCCTCAACACTGGAGCTCCCCAGGGGTGCGTGCTCAGTCCCCTCCTGTACTCCCTGTTCACCCACGACTGCATGGCCAGGCATGACTCCAACACCATCATTAAGTTTGCTGACGACACAACCGACAATGACGAGACAGCCTATAGGGAGGTCGGAGACCTGGCCGGGTGGTGCCAGAATAACAACCTATCCCTCAACGTAACCAAGACCAAGGAGATGATTGTGGACTACAGGAAAAAAAGCACCAAGCATGTCCCCATTCTCATCGACGGGGCTGTAGTGGAGCAGGTTGAGAGCTTCAAATTAGAATGGTCCAAACACACCAAGACAGTCGTGAAGAGGGCACGACAAAACCTATTCCCCCCCAGGAAACTAAAAAGATTTGGCATGGGTCCTGAGATCCTCAAAAGGTTCTACAGCTGCAACACCGAGATCATGACCGGTTGCATAACTGCCTGGTACGGCAATTACTCGGCCTCCGACCGCAAGGCACTTCAGAAGGTAGTGCGTACGGCCCAGTACATCACTGGGGCAAAGCTGCCTGTCATCCAGGACCTCTACACCGGGCGGTGTCAGAGGAAGGCCCTAAAAATTGTCAAAAACCCCAGCCACAGACGGTTCTCTCTACTACCGCATGGCAAGCGGGACCGGAGTGCCAAGTCTAGGACAAAAAGGCTTCTCAACAGTTTTTACCCCCGAGCCGTAAGACTCCTGAACAGGTAACCGAATGGTTACCCGGACTTTGCATTGTGTGCCACCCCCCAACTTTTACGCTGCTGCTTCTCTCCGTTTATCTTAAATGCAGTCACTTTAACTATACATTCATGTACATACTACCTCAATTGGCCCAACCATCTGCATTGTGTCCCACCATCCGCCAGCCCCTCTTTTTACGCTACTGCTACTCTCTGTTCATCATATATGTAAAGTCACTTTAACCATACCTACATGTACATACTACCTCAATAAGGCTGACTAACCGGTGTCTGTATATAGCCTTGCTACTCTTATTTTCAAATGTCTTTTTACTGTTTTATTTCTTTATTTACATCCACACTTTTTTTTCTCCGCACAATTGGTTACAGCCTGTAAGTAAGCATTTCACTGTAAGGTCTACTTGTATTGGGCGCACGTGACAAATAAACTTTGATTTGAAATAACAGAGAGAACTATAAATATAGGTATTTGATCATGTCTGTATGCATTAGAGGTCGACCAATTATGATTTTTCAACGCCGATACCGATTATTGGAGGACCAAAAAAGCCGATACCGATTAAAATATTACAACAATACTGAATTAACACTTATTTTAACTTAATATAATACATCAATAAAATCAATTTAGCCTCAAGTAGATAATGAAACATGTTCAATTTGGTTTAAATAATGCAAAAACAAAGTGTTGGAGAAGAACATAAAAGTGCAATATGTACCATGTAAGACAGCTAACGTTTCAGTTCCATTGCTCTGGAACGTGAGAACATATGAAAGCTGGTGGTTCCTTTTAACATGAGTCTTCAATATTCCCAGGTAAGAAGTTTTAGGTTGTAGTTATTATAGGACCATTTCCCTCTATAACATTTGTATTTCATTAACCTTTGACTATTGGATGTTCTTATAGGCACTTTAGTATTGCCAGTGTAACAGTATAGCCTTCGTCCCTCTCCTCGCTCTTCCCTGGGCTCGAACCAGCAACACAACGACAACAGCCACCACATCGAAGCAGCGTTACCCATGCAGAGCAAGGGGAACAACCACTCCAAGGCTCAGAGCGAGTGAAGTTTGAAACGCTATTAGCGCGCGCTAACTAGCCAGCCATTTCACGTCAGTCACACCAGCCTCATTCCGGGTGTTGATAGGTTTGAAGTCATAAACAGTGCAATGCTTGATGCACAACGAAGAACTGCTGGCAAAACGCACGAAAGTGCTGTTTGAATGAATGTTTACACGCCTGCTTCTGCCTACCACCGCTCAGTCAGATACTTAGATACTTGTATGCTCAGTCAGATTATATGCAACACAGGACACGCTAGATAATAGCTAGTAATATCATCAACCATGTGTAGTTAACTAGTGATTATGATTGATTGTTTTTATAAGGTAAGTTTAATGCTAGCTAGCAACTTACCTTGGCTTACTGCATTTGCGTAACAGGCAGTCTCCTTGTGGAATGCAACGAGAGAGAGGCAGGTCGTTATTGCGTTGGACTAGTTAACTGTAAGGTTGCAAGTTTGGATCCCCCGAGCTGACAAGGTGAAAATGTGTCTTTCTGCCCCTGAACGAGGCAGTTAACCCACCGTTCCTAGGCCGTCATTGAAAATAAGAATGTGTTCTTAACTGACGTGCCTAGTTAAATAAAGATTAAATAAAAGGTGTAAAAAAATATTAAAAATAATAATAATTAAAATCGGCACCCAAAAATACCGATTTCCGATTGTTATGAAAACTTGAAATCGGCCCTAATTAAATCGGCCATTCCGATTAAATCGGTCGACCTCTAGTATGCATATCCAAATATGAATGACTTCTGAAATCCGACATGGTTTCACTGGAATTATCAACCCTCAACAGAACATATAGGCATGGTTAAGCTGACATTCATCTCAACAGGTAGGCTAGTACATATGGCTGTCTTAACTGAAATGGTGCTCACATAACTTTCATTAGCTGGCTTTGGTTAGCATCCTAGCTAGTAACATGGGCATCGGTCAGTCAATGCACTATTTGTTGTTATTTCTCTGCTACACTTGGAAATCACCACAATGTTTCCATCCTGAATATGTATGTATTAGCAGCCTGTGTCAGTTTGAGGTCGAATCTAAATGAGAATTTCTGGTCTACGACAGGAATTACTCGAAATCGGTGCGGCAACTTCCTCTGATCAATAACTCAAAACGATCATTTTTTAAATTTAGCTTATTTTAAGACATTGAACTCTGGTACTTATGATAAGTTGTAGCTCAATGACCAATCACAGCCCTCCTTTAGGATTGCACATTCAGGAAATCACCAGCAGAGGGAGCAGCCTTGGAATCCATTTACCATTACTTTTATTTATTTATTTTATTTCACCTTTATTTAACCAGGTAGGCAAGTTGAGAACAAGTTCTCATTTACAATTGCGACCTGGCCAAGATAAAGCAAAGCAGTTCGACACATACAACGACACAGAGTTACACATGGAGCAAAACAAACACACAGTCAATAATACAGTATAAACAAGTCTATATACGATGTGAGCAATTGAGGTGAGATAAGGGAGGTAAAGGCAAAAAAAGGCCATGGTGGCAAAGTAAATACAATATAGCAAGTAAAACACTGGAATGGTAGATTTGCAATGGAAGAATGTGCAAAGTAGAAATAAAAATAATGGGGTGCAAAGGAGCAAAATAAATAAATTAAATACAGTAGGGAAAGAGGTAGTTGTTTGGGCTAAAATATAGGTGGGTTATGTACAGGTGCAGTAATCTGTGAGCTGCTCTGACAGTTGGTGCTTAAAGCTAGTGAGGGAGATAAGTGTTTCCATTTTCAGTGCTTTTTGTAGTTCGTTCCAGTCATTGGCAGCAGAGAACTGGAAGGAGAGGCGGCCAAAGAAAGAATTGGCTTTGGGGGTGACTAGAGAGATATACCTGCTGGAGCGTGTGCTACAGGTGGGAGATGCTATGGTGACCAGCGAGCTGAGATGAGGGGGGACTTTACCTAGCAGGGTCTTGTAGATGACATGGAGCCAGTGGGTTTGGTGACGAGTATGAAGCGAGGGCCAGCCAACGAGAGCGTACAGGTCGCAATGGTGAGTAGTATATGGGGCTTTGGTGACAAAACGGATTGCACTGTGATAGACTGCATCCAATTTGTTGAGTAGGGTATTGGAGGCTATTTTGTAAATGACATCGCCAAAGTCGAGGATTGGTAGGACGGTCAGTTTTACAAGGGTATGTTTGGCAGCATGAGTGAAGGATGCTTTGTTGCGAAATAGGAAGCCAATTCTAGATTTAACTTTGGATTGGAGATATTTGATATGGGTCTGGAAGGAGAGTTTACAGTCTAACCAGACACCTAAGTATTTGTAGTTGTCCACGTATTCTAAATCAGAGCCGTCCAGAGTAGTGATGTTGGACAGGCGGGTAGGAGCGGGTAGCGATCGGTTGAAGAGCATGCATTTAGTTTTACTTGTATTTAAGAGCAATTGGAGGCCACGGAAGGAGAGTTGTATGGCATTGAAGCTTGCCTGGAGGTTAGTTAACACAGTGTCCAAAGAAGGGCCAGAAGTATACAGAATGGTGTCGTCTGCGTAGAGGTGGATCAGAGACTCACCAGCAGCAAGAGCGACCTCATTGATGTTTACAGAGAAGAGAGTCGGTCCAAGAATTGAACCCTGTGGTACCCCCATAGAGACTGCCAGAGGTCCGGACAGCAGACCCTCCGATTTGACACACTGAACTCTATCAGAGAAGTAGTTGGTGAACCAGGCGAGGCAATCATTTGAGAAACCAAGGCTGTCGAGTCTGCCGATGAGGATGTGGTGATTAACAGAATCGAAAGCCTTGGCCAGATCAATGAACACGGCTGCACAGTAATGTTTCTTATCAATGGCGGTTAAGATATTGTTTAGGACCTAGAGTGTGGCTGAGGTGCACCCATGACCAGCTCTGAAACCAGATTGCATAGCAGAGAAGGTATGGTGAGATTCGAAATGGTCGGTAATCTGTTTGTTGACTTGGCTTTCGAAGACCTTAGAAAGGCATGGTAGGATAGATATAGGTCTGTAGCAGTTTGGGTCAAGAGTGTCCCCCCCTTTGAAGAGGGGGATGACCGCAGCTGCTTTCCAATCTTTGGGGATCTCAGACGACAAGAAAGAGAGGTTGAACAGGCTAGTAATAGGGGTGGCAACAATTTCGGCAGATAATTTTAGTAAGAAAGGGTCCAGATTGTCTAGCCCGGCTGATTTGTAGGGGTCCAGATTTTGCAGCTCTTTCAGAACATCAGCTGAACGGATTTGGGAGAAGGAGAAATGGGGAAGGCTTGGGCGAGTTGCTGTGGGGGGTGCAGTGCTGTTGGCCGGGGTAGGAGTAGCCAGGTGGAAAGCATGGCCAGCCGTAGAAAAATGCTTATTGAAATTCTCAATTATGGTGGATTTATCAGTGGTGACACTGTTTCCTATCTTCAGTGCAGTGGGCAGCTGGGAGGAGGTGTTCTTATTCTCCATGGACTTTACAGTGTCCCAGAACTTTTTTGAGTTAGTGTTGCAGGAAGCAAATTTCTGCTTGAAAAAGCTAGCATTGGCTTTTCTAACTGCCTGTGTATAATGGTTTCTAGCTTCCCTGAACAGCTGCATATCACGGGGGCTGTTCGATGCAAATGCAGAACGCCATAGGATGTTTTTGTGTTGGTTAAGGGCAGTCAGGTCTGGGGAGAACCAAGGGCTATATCTGTTCCTGGTTCTAAATTTCTTGAATGGGGCATGTTTATTTAAGATGGTTAGGAAGGCATTTTTTTTTAAATATCCAGGCATCCTCTACTGACGGGATGAGATCGATATCCTTCCAGGATACCCCGGCCAGGTCGATTAGAAAGGCCTGCTCGCTGAAGTGTTTCAGGGAGCGTTTTACAGTGATGAGTGGGGGTCGTTTGACCGCTGACCCATTACGGATGCAGGCAATGAGGCAGTGATCGCTGAGATCTTGGTTGAAGACAGCAGAGGTGTATTTAGAGGGCAAGTTGGTTAGGATGATATCTATGAGGGTGCCCGTGTTTAAGGCTTTGGGGAGGTACCTGGTAGGTTCATTGATAATTTGTGTGAGATTGAGGGCATCAAGTTTAGATTGTAGGATGGCTGGGGTGTTAAGCATGTTCCAGTTTAGGTCGCCTAGCAGCACGAGCTCTGAAGATAGATGGGGGGCAATCAGTTCACATATGGTGTCCAGAGCACAACTGGGGGCAGAGGGTGGTCTATAGCAGACTGCAACGGTGAGAGACTTGTTTTTAGGGAGGTGGATTTTTAAAAGTAGAAGTTCAAATTGTTTGGGTACAGACCTGGATAGTAGGACAGAACTCTGCAGGCTATCTTTGCAGTAGATTGCAACACCGCCCCCTTTGTCAGTTCTATCTTGTCTGAAAAGGTTGTAGTTTGGAATTAAAATTTCAGAATTTTTGGTAGTCTTCCTAAGCCAGGAGGTAGGTATGGTAGGATGTGAATACAGTGGAGGTAAACCTAGGTATTGAGTGATGAAGAGAGAGATATTGTCTCTAGAAACATCATTGAAACCAGGAGATGTCATTGCATGTGTGGGTGGTGGAACTAATAGGTTGGATAAGGTATGGTGAGCAGGACTAGAGGCTCTACAGTGAAATAAGCCAATAAACACTAACCAGAACAGCAATGGACAAGGGATATTGACATTAAGGAGAGGCATGCTTAGTCGAGTGATCAAAAGGGTCCAGAGTGGAGAGGTTGGTTGGGGGTCACGGCGATCCAGACAGCCAGCCCGGCCATCGGTAGCAAGCTAGCTTAGGATGGACGTCTGTTATTAGCCACCTCTTGCGCTCCGTCAGCAGATTACTGGGGTTCCGTGTGGTAGAGTGGACCAATCCAAATCACACAACAACAACAAAAATAAAAACAATAGATATAGCTAGAGGCCCAGAAGAAGAAAAAAAATAACGATAACAATAAAAATAAATAAATTGTCCGATTATCTATTCAGATAGCAGCCGATAAGACAGCTAATGGCTAGCAGGCCGTAGATGGGCGCCCAGGCAACGTCGTGTGTTGGTGGTGTCATAACGTTTATCAGAACATCAAAATTAGCAGAGCCCACTCTGGAAATTGTATGCACTTAGAGTATTTATTTCCAAACAATGTCTTAAAATGTACTACATCTGAAAGAGTAGTTGAGATATTCCTATTTTTAATTTTGAATACATTTGTCAAAATGTGTATTTCAGCATATAGACATACTCCATATTTTGGAGTTTAATGACAAAGATGTCTGTATCATGTATGGTTCACGGATCATAAGGTCTAGGGCTAAAAAGAGCCTAAAATGGCCACTTTCTTCATGATTTTCTAAAAACATTTTGTAAAAAGCATGTCAAACATCTTTCCTCCCAATGAAGTTTCTATGTGAGATTTGCCAGAAGAATCAGATACCAAAAATACTTTCCGCACCCGCTGGCATGAATCACCCATTACATACCCTAAACCTGTCCAGCATGTTAGTAACAATGCCTTTGAAACATATACTCAAAATGCAGAAAGTGGTCTACTCTCTTTAGAATGATGGTTGACTTCCACTATCACAGCCTCAAATTGGAATTGAAACAGCCATCACAAGGCCCGTAGTAAAAAAATAAAAATAAGAAAGCAGTCAATCAATAGGCTAGACTAGGCATAATGACTGAAATCAAGAGAAAGGATTTAAAGCCAGGCCTTCGTCGCAAATCTCTGAATAAATGCCATTGACAGCTGTAGTGGTGGAAAGGTTAGCATGAGTGTCTACAAAAATGAATCAACATGGTGATGATTGAGAATGGGAGTGACTTATAGTGTAAGCGATGAGTCAAACTTGGAAAAGGACAACTGGTAGAAAAATAAATCATATTGAGACAGGATAGAAAAAACACAGTTAGTTAATAAAGCTGATCGTGGACTTCAGGAAACACCCACCTATCCACAAACGGGGCCACAGTGGAGAAGGTGAAAAGCTTCAAGTTCCTCGGCGTACACATCACTGACAAACTGAAGTGGTACACCCACACAGACAGTGTGCTGAAGAAGGCGCAACACTGCCTCTTCAACCTCAGGAGGCAGAAGAAATTTGGCTTGGCACCTAAAATCCTCAGACTTTTACAGATGCACAATTGAGGGCATTCTGTCGGGTTGTATCACCGCCTGGTACAGCAACTGCACCCCCCGAACCACAGGGCTCTTCAGAGGGTGGTGCGGTCTGTCCAACGCATCACCGGGGGCAAACTACCTGCCCTCCAGGACACCTGCAGCACCCAATGTCACAGGAAGGCCAAAAAGATCATCAAGGACAACAACCACCTGAGCCACTGCCTGTTCACCCCGCTATCATCCAGAAGGCGAGGTCAGTACAGGTGCATCAAAGCTGGGACTGAGAGACTGAAAAACTGCTTAGATCACAAGGCTATCGGACTATTCACCCCGCTATCATCCAGAAGGCGAGGTCAGTACAGGTGCATCAAAGCTGGGACTGAGAGACTGAGAAACTGCTTAGATCACAAGGCTATCGGACTATTAAACAGCCATCACTAGCCCCTTAGAGGCTGCTAATCTATATACATAGACTTGTAATCACTGGCCACTAATAATTGGCGCACTAATCACCTCAATAATGTTTACATATTTTGCACTACTCATCTCATATGTATATACTGTATTCCATTCTACTGTATTTTAGTCTACGCCGCTCCGACATTGCTCGTCCAAATATTTATATATTCTTATTCCCTTCCTTTACATTTGTGTGTATTGCTGTGAAATTGTTAGATGTTACTTTTAGTTTAGTTTATTAATTCGACCATTTTAAAAAACAAGCACACATAAAACGTGTGTCATACATGCACATTAATAAAATCATTGAGGATTACACACAATAAGGTCTGGTACTTATTTCCATTGTTGTACTCTTACTTGTTAGATATTTCTGCACTGTTGGAGCTAGAAACACAAGCATTTCACTACACCCACAATAACATCTGATAAACATGTGTATGTGACCAATAAAAATGTATTTGATTAAAGGTAGGTGCTAATAGTCGGGTACAGGGCCATGGGTTTACATTGCTCCGGGTGTAGGACATTCTAGGAAATGTGGGGCTTTATCTGCTACTCTGTGAATCGAACTGTAACTGACAAAAGAAAACCACCAACACACGCCTGTGACAACATTGACAATTTATAAAAGACAAACATTGAGGAAGATGCTACGTTCCGACCTGGTGTCCCTCAGGGAAGCCTTGAGGAATGTAACCTTAAAACCTTTAGACACTGATAATGAGGCAACCAATGGCAGGGCAAGACACTGCTGCAGGTGTCTGCAGATACACACCCACTTAGCACGAGCTAGAGAGTGAGTCAGCACAATGCAGCGTCACCTGAAACCTGGGAGAACAGTCACACACACTACTACCTAGGAGGATCCTGCCCCCAAAACTTCTCCTGCATCCTCCCTGGAACGCAAAAACATCAAGAGGAGCGATGTGCTTTAAACTGTATACCTGAAGCACCAACCATGTCAGACTTTTCCATACTCCTCAAATGGTAATGACTAACCTCCAGGCATAAACCTAATTTGTCATGTTGAGTGTTGACACAGCTAAAGCCTCTGAGGATTGTGTAAGTATGAGAGATGCGTGGGTTGAAATGGATGCTGCTAATTGATTGGCAATTACAGAAAGTCACCATACACAGGCTATTCCCATGGGTATTTATCTGTCAACAAAGTTGAATCTTTACTCAAATTGTGCATCATGTACAGATGTAGTGTGGATCCTATTTACGATTCACCATTTCTTGATTTCTGTCAAGATGCTGGTACTTCAAATAACATGAAGCTGCCTAGTGTCACAGTGGCCCATTTCCAGCATAGACAGAGGTTAACAGCGGCCAGAACATCTAACATTAGCTGATGGAGCAGATAGCTCTCCGCATCTTGACAGATACAGCATTGACACAGACAGACATACCATTTATCTCGGTACCCCCTGTATATTGGCTCGTTATTGTGTTACTTTTTTTTACTTCAGTTTATTTGGTAAATATTGTATTAACTTTTTCTTGACCTGCATTGTTGGTTAAGTGCTTGTAAGTATTTCACGGTAAGGTCCTACACCTGTTGTATTCGGTGCATGTGACAAATCAAATTTTATCCCCACCTTTAGTGCGACAGGTAGCCTAGCGGTTAAGAACGTTCGGCCAGTAACGAAAACATTGCTGTTTCGAATCTACGGTTTTGTCTATGTACCCTTGATCAAGGCCCTAATTTCTCATGTAATGTAAGTCGCTCTGGATAAGTGTCTGTTAAATTATGCCCATGTATTGCATTCACTGAACAAGTCTCTGATGTCGGTAGTAGACAGGGATGGCAGTGAAAGTAAATGCATTTTATTGCTCAAAGCTAGACTAGCTTGCTAACTTGGCATGGGACTCGATATAGTAGGAAATTAATAGGAGGGAGACATTAGCTAAGTTACCTATGTTACAGTAACTAGCTAGTAAGTGTTAACGTTATAAGATATATTGACTGGCTAGGGAGCAAACATTAAATCAATGCGACACCAACCTTTATAACACTGAATTTACTTGGAAGTGATGTCTTGCTTCAGCTAGAAAGTTAGCTAGCTGGTCCCAAGAGCTCGTCGAGAAAAGCTTGTTAGCTAGCATCAAAACAAAGATTAAGCACAAGTTTGCGCTTCTTCACATTACATTCCATGCACAAAACTCAGAGAACTGTCACATATAGTGTTAAATAATTACTGTACCTGAAGATTTGGGACACCTGGTGACGCTTGACCTAATTTGACAGGGTGACCAAACGCTCTGTGTGAATTGACACAGAAGCGGAAATGCTTGACCACAGGGGCGGTCTCATGACAAGCCTACCGGCCAATCGGGCATCGGTGAATGGACCGCCTGATCCACACAAACACATGCTGACAGGCAGGAAGAAGAACAGAGTGTACTACTACTGTAAATAACATTACACACTGTACTCAGTATTCGGATACAAAAACGTGTTTTATCCACATTAGGGATAAGGTGTATGGCAAAATATCGAATTACTATCAAAGTGATATGTGACCCAACAATCAATTTCCAGAGGACAGAGGAAATCATTAATTATTATGGAAAATACTTGGTCGGTTTTCTTACCACACCACCTTGTTGTTTTTCATTTTGATCATGTATATCTGAAATCTCCTAATCCCATGGCATTACTACACAACATCAACAGCCAACACATTATGTCTGCTCTCATGGACACTGCCAAAGCCAGATGCACAAGCATGTCTGCATGAAGGCTCAGTGAATGGTGAATGGTAATTGTTGGTTGTATTGAAGTTAATAATGCTTTACTGATAATGCTGGTGATGATGAGAGAAAACCATGGGACTGTAGTAGAGACACCTCCTCTACAAATATGTCAAACTGTGTTCTAATGTGAATGATATCACATGTACAGACACTTGTCGACACTTTAGGCAATCAAATACAGCAACTGACAGGGAGAGTATTTTTCAATCCCAGTCTACCTACTTCCAGCATGTCCTGCACCAAAGATAAAGCTGGGAGGGATGGGAGTAGATCTATAGCAGTAACCAGGAGGCAGTGCATTATTAATGAGGGATAAGTTTGGTTGCCATGTATTATTCTGCGCATCAATAAGGGCGGCAGCAGTGACTGATACACCCACCTGCTTAGATCATCATAAAGCAATGACTACTGGCTGCTGCCATGACCTGCAATGACCCTGTCACAAATATTCACTCACTGTGTGTGTGTGTGTGTGTTTCAGATAAGAGAGAGACACGAGAGGAGGAGGGAGAGAGAGCATAGCAATCAACTTCGATCATTCGCTGAGAACAGATGAGATGTTGGGTGGATTAGACAGGATCTTGGCCAACTTGTGTTGCATAAGTCTGATGATTTGATGAGTGAGGGAGTTGTTTTCTCCATTCAAGCACTGCCCAGTTCTAGGCTCTTCAATGAAACACAGACCTGTTTGTCTACTCACACCCCCCTGAAAACAGGGAGAATGTACAGAGAGAGTGGATAATTATGGCCATTGTTGAAGCGGCATCGCTCTGATGGTTCACGGCAACCCAAGAGAAGTTGTTGAGCCAGCTTCAGAGAAAGAGTTATTCATTCAGCATTATGAACGGTAATTACACAGATAACCAGGGCTGAAGAATGCCACAGACTAGTTTAGTTCAAGTGCTTCAGAGAATATTTTTTTAAATTATTTATCTCTTGGCATATCACAACTATGGGTCCTAAACTATTTTATTATTTTGGAATTTAGATTGACCAAGAAGGCTTTGAGCGTAGGAAACATTGAAATTGATGTGTCAAATATTTTGTAATCATATAGGCTTCTCACAAATGACTTATCACAGACTTATTGTTCTGTGAGGATATGTTGTTTACTTCAAGGAGTGGTCATATTCATTGTTTCAGGGGGTAGTCATACGTATTGTTCCATCTTGCTGACGCCCTGATTTCCCCTGCAATGTCCTTACTGGCTGTTCCTCATATCGCCACTAGATGGAGGTAGAGAACTGTGATACATTTTCTTGATCTTCCACAATCAGTTTGGTCAGAAATCTATTCAGTTTTCATGATATGCTGTCTCCCTAGAATAAAATTGTTAATGAGTGAAATCTGTAACTATTTTGAGAGTTAATTGAAGGCAATCCAGATGTTGTGAGAACATTATTATTTGCCCATTTGACAAAAGACAGCTCAAATCGAATGTATGATTTCCTGTGCATACGAAGGTCACATACTGTATTAATGTACATATAATTAGCTGTGATTTGTGTCACATCTTTTTACTACTTATATTCCTTTGTGTCACTCACCATGTCAACACACAACAAGCAGAGGAAAAAAATAACAAGGCCAGATGAAAGATGAGCATACAGTTATCATCATTGTTGGCATCCCAACCATCACTATGGAGACTTGGTGGCAGTGCACCGCCAGAGGGCCCCAGAAACAGTCTTCATCTAGGCCTCTGGAGGGACAACAGAGCAGTAGGGGGTCCTACTATCGATATCATTATTACAGTTATTCTGGGATGAAAGCAGAGGAAATGCTTGTTATTCATACTATTAAAAAAATAATGTTACTTTATATTCCACCAGCAGTTAAATGATGGTTTAAATCTGTCTCTGAGAATGCTGGCATACTTATGTAATAGCACTGCTAATAGATAATAGCCATTACAAGTTCTCAAAACATATGTTGAGGATGACTGGATTCCAATTCTTTTATGGTAAAGACATGCTTGGACAGCAGTTCTTCTTTATGGGTAATAGTCTCCTGTACATCCAGAGCGGATGGACTTCAAATATCTCAACTGGAAGGGAAAGAAAAAGGTGTAAGATCATTAAGGACTATCTCCATGTTTAGTGAGTGTTGGTTCTCTCCCTCCCTGTTCCACCTCTGTGAACGATAAAACGCTGGGCCCCGGTGCCGTCTGTGATTCCATGCCATATCCTGGCTCTGCCAAGGATGCAGCCATGGTAGCCCTGGCACCACAAAGTGCCTTGTTTGCACTATGCCCAACCTAGCAGATGGCATATCTTGCAGAAATGCCCATCTTCAAACAGTAAACAAAGGACAGACAGACAGACAGACAGGCAGACAGGCAGGCAGGCAGGCAGGCAGGCAGGCAGGCAGGCAGGCAGGCAGGCAGGCAGGCAGGCAGGCAGGCAGGCAGGCAGGCAGGCAGGCAGGCAGGCAGGCAGGCAGGCAGGCAGGCAGGCAGGCAGGCAGGCAGGCAGGCAGGCAGGCAGGCAGGCAGGCAGGCAGGCAGGCAGGCAGGCAGGCAGGCAGGCAGGCAGGCAGGCAGGCAGGCAGGCAGGCAGGCAGGCAGGCAGGCAGGCAGGCAGGCAGGCAGGCAGGCAGGCAGGCAGGCAGGCAGGCAGGCAGGCAGGCAGGCAGGCAGGCAGGCAGGCAGGCAGGCAGGCAGGCAGGCAGGCAGGCAGGCAGGCAGGCAGGCAGGCAGGCAGGCAGGCAGGCAGGCAGGCAGGCAGGCAGGCAGGCAGGCAGGCAGGCAGGCAGGCAGGCAGGCAGGCAGGCAGGCAGGCAGGCAGGCAGGCAGGCAGGCAGGCAGGCAGGCAGGCAGGCAGGCAGGCAGGCAGGCAGGCAGGCAGGCAGGCAGGCAGGCAGGCAGGCAGGCAGGCAGGCAGGCAGGCAGGCAGGCAGGCAGGCAGGCAGGCAGGCAGGCAGGCAGGCAGGCAGGCAGGCAGGCAGGCAGGCAGGCAGGCAGGCAGGCAGGCAGGCAGGCAGGCAGGCAGGCAGGCAGGCAGGCAGGCAGGCAGGCAGGCAGGCAGGCAGGCAGGCAGGCAGGCAGGCAGGCAGGCAGGCAGGCAGGCAGGCAGGCAGGCAGGCAGGCAGGCAGGCAGGCAGGCAGGCAGGCAGGCAGGCAGGCAGGCAGGCAGGCAGCAGACAGACAGACAGACAGACAGACAGACAGACAGACAGACAGACAGACAGACAGACAGACAGACAGACAGACAGACAGACAGACAGACAGACAGACAGACAGACAGACAGACAGACAGACAGACAGACAGACAGACAGACAGACAGACAGACAGACAGACAGACAGACAGACAGACAGACAGACAGACAGACAGACAGACAGATAGATAGATAGATAGATAGATAGATAGATAGATAGATAGATAGATAGATGCTCTTCCAGTAGGATGTTTTGCAAGGCTGACAGCCTTTCATGTACTATCTCTGTGCAAATCCGCTTTGATAGGTTTTATGTAACATTGTTACATGATCCCTGGCGGAAGCTCACAGCTACTCATGACTTACTTTATGATATTATTCCATTATTGGTCTTTGAAGATTGCCTTTACAGCGTGGTAATCTATTTTTAATGTGCTTTTTAGGAGCTGGGGTGACTATCAGCCTGCATTAGACCCTGGAGAGGCTGGTAATAACCCTGTAAGGGGTTAACCAGGATCTTTGTGGTGTGTGTGTGTGTGTGTGCAACAAGACACGTACATTAGAGTGTCTAGTTTGAGAAGGAGACGCCTCACAAGTCCTCAACTGGCAGCTTCATTAAATAGTACCCGCAAAACACTAGTCTCAACGTCAACAGTGAAGAGGCGACTCTGGGATTCTGGCCTTCTAGGCAGAGTTCCTCTGTCCAGTGTCTGTGTTCTTTTTCCCATCTTAATCTTTTCTTTTTATTGGCCAGTCTGAGATATGGCTTTTTCTTTGCAAATCTGCCGAGAAGGCCAACATCCTGGAGTCGCCTCTTCAATGTTGACATTGAGACTGGTGTTTTGCAGGTACTATTTAATAAAGCTGCCAGTTGAGGACTTGTGAGGCGTCTGTTTCTCAAACTAGACACTAATGTACTTGCCCTCTTTCTCAGGTGTGCACCGGGGCCTCCCACTCCTCTTTCTGTTATGGTTAGGGCCAGTTTGCACTGTTCTGTAAAGGGAGTAGTACACAGCATTGTGCGAGATCTTCAGTTTCTTGTCAATTTCTCGTATGGAATAGCCTTCATTTCTCAGAATAAGAATAGACTGAAGAGTTTCAGAAGAAAGTTCTTTATTTCTGGCCATTCTGGGCCTGTAATCAAACCCACAAATGCTGATGTTCCAGATACTCAACTAGTCTAAAGAAAGACAGTTTTATTGATTATTTAATCAGACAACAGTTTTCAACTGTGCTAAAATAATTGCAAACAGGTTTTCTAATGATCAATAAGCCTTTTAAAATGATACACTTGGATTAGCTAACACAACGTGCCATTGGAACACAGAAGTGGTGGTTGCAGATAATGAGCCTCTACGCCTATGTAGATATTCCATAACAAATCTGCCGTTTCCAGATACAATAGTCATTTACAACATTAACAATGTCTACACTGCATTTCTGATCAATTTGATGTTATTTTAACGGACAAAAAATATGCTTTTCTTTCTAAAATAATTACATTTCTAAGTGACCCCAAACTTTTGAACGGTAGTGTATGTTTTTTTTTTCTATTATGAATTTGAGGGAAGCATTTGATAAATAAACCACGTCCTGGCCCATTTTGAAACTAGTCTACTCACGGACTGCTAATTAGCTTATTTGTTCAATAACAAGCTTGTTCAGTCATGCTACCTTAAATCCCCAAAGTATCCATTTTATCCTAGTGGAGAGAGTGGGAAAAAATACATAGTTTGATTAGGGTGTAGTCCTGGGTAGATTTTGGCTATGGCATGTTGTCTTCTTGAGATTTTCTGTTTAATTTCTTTCTTTCACATTAGCTAATGTAAGTCAGTGGAACAAGTCCTATTCCTTATGATGGGCCACCATATTATAGGATAATTAGTCTGCTTGTCAGTAAGAACAGTATTTTATTATTCCACTTCTTCCCAATGTTGATGATGTAACTACTTATTGAAATCTAATATGCCTACTTGGGTGTTTGAAAATATATGACAAGAGGCTATGTATCTTTGTCGGCATTCATGTAGGTAGGCTATGTCATTGATTGTAAGTCATGAAAACGAGAATATGCTGTATTGAAATGACTGTTACCTCAATTATTTAGTCATTTTAGTTGTGTGAAAGCTGCTAGGCAGAGATGGTAAGGGGTCTCTCAATAGCTCATAATTGCAAAAAAATCTTGCCTATGTATTGTAAGATGATAAGTATCTGCAACTAATCAGCCTCAACCACCTTTAGATTTGTTGTGAAGGTGGGGCAACTTGGAGAAATTCATTGTTATAGCAGGAACATTTTCAAACCCCCTGCACTTGGGGAACATACCCCCTTCAATACTTTCTTCAAGCCCTATTTTAAAGGGATAGTTCACCGACATGAATTCATGTTTAACAAAATTCTTAGTAGATCTATGTTCATCACACAGTGCACCAGACTGATGCATTTATCTGTTGAAATTCCACCTCTGGCTTTGGGCGAAACCCCAATGTCCTGAAATCCTAGAAACCCCCCTGGTAAACATGTTCTATAAGCAGAACTGTATATGTTAGTTTATGGATTTGGCCAGCTAAGAAAGGCAGGGGTTTCATTTGAAACATTTCCTAATTGTTTACCAGTAAATTTGGGCTGAATTAATTATATTTGTGTCATCCATTTCCTGCAAAGCTTTGCACCAGCCGGCCTATACTGTCCAAATATTTTTTATGTCTGAATTTAATATCATATAGCCTATGTTTGTAGTAGGCCTGTGCATCCTCTACCTATTTATGTATTTTTTTAACCTGTGCTTCTTGAAACGATCTACAAGTCTGGGTGGCAGCAGAGAGCTCTAAGTGATGCTGAATTTCCAGACAGCGATTCGCCACAGACAGAACCGCTAAAGCTGGGCGGAGAAAAAAGCTCGCGAGCACACTTCCACTCTGTTTCTACCACTTCGAACCACTCCGACGAGATAGAGTTGCATATGTTAGTGCAATATGAGTAGAAGATGTGCCAAAACCTCAACGGAATTAACCATAAAGCATCATTAGGCCTACAGCGTGTTATGTTATTTTAGCCTAATTTGCCGTTTCCATCTCTATGCGCTGTTAAATCCGGTTTAATAGGGATTGCTGCAGTTTATTTGTTTGCAGTTGTGAGATAAAAGCTCGACTTCTTCTGCCTTTTCTGATAGGGGTTTCATTTCTGTTTTTCTGTAGTTGTCAAAGCGGAATGAATGACAAAGACAAAGGCGGATGTTAATTCGCCAACTCACTTTGTCTCGCCGAAGGAAAGGAGACACAGGCACAAAATGGAAAGCGGAACGGAGAGCGCCGACAGCGGGCAAGCGAAGCCTCAACAACAGCACCAGTTCGAGCAACAGCACGTAGTGCAGCCCATTCAAGTCAACGCAAAGAAAAAAAATAATCGGGCTCCATCACCCGCCAGACCCAAGGATGTGCCTGGATGGTCCCTCACCAAGATCCGTGGAGGAATCGGTACACCAACACTGAGCGTTAAACCAGGATCCATACATTTAGGCAGCCGGGTGTCCAGGCGTAGTCCGGTTAGCGGGAAAGAGACGAAATCTGAGAAAGGAAAACTGACGGGAAAATCCACGGTATCGGTAGCCAGTGCCCAGAAGAGCAGCAGTAAATCGATGAAAGGTGGTCGGAGGAAGGTGTCCGATGCGAGCAACGCCTCCGATGACCAGAGCAAAGACTCCGGTTGCGCTGCGGGCAAACGTTCGTCAACGGATAGCAGTTCCGAGCTCTCCGATTGTGCCTCGGAGGAGAATAAACTATCCACGGACGCTCTGAGTAGTGACACCGAATCCAACAGCCGAGGCGGGGGTCTCGATGGCGATAAACCAAGCAGTGACTGCGGACATGGGCCACCGGATAGGGGTAGTCGTGGTGACCATCACGCCAAGACCCCAGTGGATAAGGACCGAATCTCCCTGGGAGTGGAGACCGTAGGGGGGAGCATTTCTCCCGGGGATGAACGGTCTCTCACCTCGTTCGACAGCCGGGTGCCTGCCAGCACATCCCTAGCTTTCTCCGACCTGACGGAAGAGTTCATGGATGGCATGCATGAAGAATTTGTCAGAGAAATCGAGGAACTGAGATCAGAGAACGATTACCTAAAAGTAAGCATATGTTTTCCAGATTTTCTTCAACTACAGAAATGCCTCCCTCAGATTGCTCTCATTTGTGAAAGAAAACAACAACAAAACCCTACTCTCCAAGAACTGTTCTGTTCAAGGGGCAATCTGTAGTTGCTACCTACATTTTCTACGTATAAATGAATGATATTGTACTCATTGATTCTTGAAGAAAATAACTTAGAAATGCCCCATGAGCTTAGTTCAACTGTCATAGTCCCACAGGCAACCCAAAATATAAGCTTGGTTTACTCCAGTGTTTGTAAACAAACACTATATGGCCTCAAAACATGTTTAAAACATGGACTATGCATGGTCAAAACTATCATTTTGGATGGTCAGTACTTGCAACCATATCTTTGTCTGTGAATTTGAAAGTGGTTACATTTGTTCAGCCCCAGCCTTCAATTTGTACTGAAACGGGGCAGGGAGTTCACTTTGTTGTTGTTTCAACTGCTGAATGCAGCTTTAAGAGATGGAGCCGAACTACTGTTTTCATTGGATCACCAAAAATAACTCGACTCATTTGCATAAAATATCATGCATAATTACTGGTCTGAACTTCAAGTTTAAAAAATCAGGGCAAACCCTAATTGGCCACATAGCCAACAACTTCTTAAGTGCAAGATTGTTAACTCATCCTCACTCTTGTCCAAAAACAACAACAAAATACCACACTTTGAAGGCACAGCGACTTAGGGTGGTCAGTGTTATCTCAGAATATAAACCCAATGTTTTCTCAGCTGATGATGGTCAAGTGGGTAGTGAATTCCCAACACATCAGAGGTGGTTTCAGGGGCTCATCCGTTACACACAGGATGATTACAGTGACATGGTTAAGACAGCTTGACTAATTGTATTTTATCATCCAATATCATTGCCACACGTCATGGAGACTGCCTCAGTGGGGGAGCTTAATAATTCATTGAATTATCCTACAGGCCTGTGTGCAGAGGCGCGCCATGACAACGGGTTATCCAATCAACTTCTAGGTTACCTTAAGCACATTTTCTCTCTTTAGAATTAGAATGATGATTATTATGGTATACATAGGCCTCCCTAGCCTACTATGTGGTGGCCATCTAAGATCAAAAGTCCACCAAAGGTTGACTAGGACAGTCATGCACACTTCCACAATCATGCTAGATTTGTTGATTGATTGCTGACCATAATCATCAAATCCACCTGACTGATTGATATTTATTTTACTAGGCAAGTCAGTGAAGAACAAGTTCTTATTTTCAATGACATCCCTGATGGAACAGTGGGTTAACTGCCTTGTTCAGGGGCAGAACGTCTGTCTGGGGATTTGATCTTCCAACCTTTCGGTTACTAGTCCAACGCTCTAACCACTAGGCTACCTGCCGATTACCACAGACAGCCATGGGGAGCCACATCCTTTTTTATTAATCGGTCTAATTCGGCGTAAAAATCAGGTCATGCGTGCAGCCATAGTAGTACCAGACCTCCACCGCTGCATTCATTCATCCCCTGCTTCTGTTCTCAGGTCCTCTACACACCGGTCGGACTATTGCAGCTGTTTTCTGGAGGTAGCCTGCCTCGTGCAGATGCTGCAGTCGAGTGTGCCTACCGTCCGGGCTGCACTAGTGACGAGCTCTGCAGTGGTTGACCCACATTCCCCTGTCTTCTATCAGCGTGCGCTGCACGGCAGCCCTCCGCACATTAGCCATGCGATAAAATGCTTCTATTTACTACTGCTACTACTACTACACATTTCATCCACCACCACCCTTATAAATATTTGATCTGCCTTATCACTATCCTGTTGTCAGGGAGGGATTTGGGCTAATGCCTTTCAAACTGCACACTGTGTTGTTATGTAAGTAGTAGTAGGTAATGCCAGGTTAAGCCCCGAAGGCTTTTTGTGTTTGAAATAAATCATAAATCATTTAAATCATAACATTGTTATTATTCAGATATTTGTCAGCTGGGAAAAGTTCAGTTCTGTATTAATCTCAGTGTTCTGTAGGGGTTTACCCCTGGACTGGTTATGTAGACTACCAGTTATGATGGGGTTGTTCATGCTATATACATTGTTAATAATTCTGAGAGGAAGATACACATCCTGCCAAGGAGACAGTGACAATGATGGTGTTGATGACTGATCAGATGCTGACATATACTGTACATTAATGATTAGAATGAGTATAATGATTGGCTCATCAAGACCCTGTATATGGTAGGTAAGCATTTCCAACTATTCTTACCCCTCTTCTCTCCTCCATCCTTCCCCCCCTCCTCTCTCCTCCATCCTTCCCCCATCCTTTCTCCTCCATCCTTCCTCTCTCCTCTATCCTTCCCCCCTCCTCTCTCCTCCATCCTTCCCCCTTCCTCTCTCCTCCATCCTTCCTCTCTCCTCCATCCTTCCCCCTCCTCTCTCCTCCATCCTTCCCCATCCTCTCTCCTCCATCCTTCCTCTCTCCTCCATCCTTCCTCTCTCCTCCATCCCCCCTCCTCTATCCTCCATCCTCTATCCTCCATCCTTCCCCCCTCCTCTCTCCTCCATCCTTCCCCATCCTCTCTCCTCCATCCTTCCTCTCTCCTCCATCCTTCCTCTCTCCTCCATCCTCCCCCCTCCTCTATCCTCCATCCTCCCCCATCCTCTCCTCCATCCTTCCCCCCTCCTCTCTCCTCCATCCTTCCCCCTCCTCTCTCCTCATCCTTCCCCCTCCTCTCTCCTCCATCCATCCCCCTTCCTCTCTCCTCCATCCATCCCCCATCCTCTCTCCTCCATCCATCCCCCATCCTCTCTCCTCCATCCTTCCCCATCCCATCTTCTCTCCTCCATCCTTCCCCATCCCATCCTCTCTCCTCGATCCTTCCCCATCCCATCCTCTCTCCTCCATCCTTCCCCATCTCATCCTCTCTCCTCCATCCTTCCCCATCCCATCCTCTCTCCTCCATCCTTCCCCATCCCATCCTCTCTCCTCCATCCTCTCTACTCCATCCTTCCCCCATCCTCTCTACTCCATCCTTCCCCCATCCTCTTTCCCCAGGATGAGATGGAGGAGCTGCGCTCTGAGATGTTGGAGATGAGGGACATGTACATGGAGGAGGATGTGTACCAGCTGCAGGAGCTGAGGCAACAGTTTGAGCAGGCCAACAAGACCTGCCGCATCCTGCAGTACCGCCTCCGCAAGGCCGAGAGACGCAGCCTCCGCGTGGCCCAGACGGGACAGGTTGACGGGGAGCTCATCCGGACCCTGGAGCAGGACGTCAAGGTGAGGGGAGAGGGAGAAAATCTGGATGGAACTGTGTAAGGGTGGGGTGTTTCTGTCATCATCGACTTCGATGGACAGCTATGGTGGTGTGTGTGTGTATGCGTGTGTACAGGCCAATGCATAATTCATATGTTATCAACACAAACAGAAATTTGAAGAGATACTGAACATTGGGTAAATTGCTAGCATTTAGGTGTTCACAGACTTCTGGAAACTTCAAAGATGGGGGATAACAGATCATAGGACATAAGTTACATTCGGCTTTAAATGCATCCATTCACAAACCATTGATGGGATTTCTTGTTAGGAGAGACATTTCTGGTTGTGGGTCTTCCTACTGACCTGAGGCTATGGTTACACATCCCAAATTCACAGCTGTTTGTGAACCATTTCCATGTGACAGTAGCACAATGAGGTCTTTCTCAGAAATCGAGGAAGGAGGGAAGAGAGGGGGAGAGGAGAGTGGAGGGTGATGATGTCATCCCCCGAAGGCCGGCCGCTGTCCCTCATTAAAGACGGTCCAGTTGTATATCTTTAAAAAAAGAGAGAGAAAGAAACGGGAAGAAAAGCACCCCTTCTTTCTGGCAATCAAAATATTATGCCTCTGAGCGGTGTTTCTGTGCTGACTCTGGGGGATATCGAATTGGTCTGGCTCCCGAGTTAGGTCCTCAGCAGCCAATCGGGGCGCAGCGGGAGGGCGCAAGGCTCTCCAGACCAGGGGGAAGCCAGTCAAAAAAGGCTGTTAACACAGGAAACCAAAAACAAACCACAGGGATGTGACCCCGGCGGCCTCTGCTCTCCTCCATCTCTCTCTCTGTATTCCTAAACAGCCCAGTCTCTCAACACATACCTGATTGTTTCCTCTAGCTACCAACTACACCAGGTCAAATGTTCCCTTGTTCCCTCAAATTGGGTTTAAACACTCCCAATGCCCTCCCGACTCACTCCAAACTGAATTCATCTGAACAGTGAGGCAGGCTTTGTACTCTGACAGTAGGGGTTAATCAAGCATCAAACCAAGCACTGGGGAAGGAAATGTGTGTCACATGTTTAGAGGATTTAGGCTATATGTATTCCTAGTGATATTTGAGACCTGTCCTGTACCAGCCACTGTAAACCCTCTTTAACTTGAACACTAGCACAATATGTTACATTCAGTGGATACAAGTTGTTTCAACACGTTGGGGAAGGCTTTTTAGACCAAAAAAATACTCAGTCTTAATTAGTCACATAGTACTCAACCAACATCACATACAATAACATACTGTAAGTTGATAAGGCTGTGGGGAGGAGTGTGTACCCTTGCATGCATACAGTTTTCACATGTGTGTGATATCTGGAGATGGTCATGGGATACCCCTGGTCATTTTCTGGCCTCTCTGACCCTCTGTCCTAATTCCAGAGCTATGAAACATCTGGGTCTGATACAGGAAATGGGATATGCACTAAGGGAAATACAGTATTTGCTCCAAGAATGTCCAGTAGAATATGGAATTAGTCTTCCATTACACTGTCTGGGTCAGTGGTTTTTCTTCAAGGCAGCTAGCTAGCTTCACTGTTTACTTGGCTCAGGTGTGAAAGATACCATATGCTTCCTTTCTGAGCTTCACATATACAGGATGTGCGGGCTGAGATTCCATGTACTCATAGCAATAGACAAGTTGCATATTTTATTTTAATTCCATTTTTTATCGAACCTTTATTTAACTAGGCAAGTCAGTTAAGAACAAATTCTTATTTACAATGATGGCCTACCAAAAGGCAAAAGGCCTCCTGCGGGGATGGGGGCTGGGATTAAAAATAAACAATAAAAAAATACCATATAAATATAGGACAAAACACACATCACAACAAGAGAGACAACATAACACTACATAAAGAGAGACCTACGACAACAACATAGCATTGTAGCAACACAACATAACAACAACATGGTATAGTAGCAACACAACATGGTAGCAGCAGAAAACATGGTACAAACATTATTGGGCACAGACAACAGCACAAAGGTCAGGAAGGTAGAGACAACAATACATCACACAAAGTAACCGCAACTGTCAGTAAGAGTGTCCATGATTGAGTCTTTGAATGAAGAGTTTGAGATAAAACTGTCCAGTTTCAGTGTTTGTTGCAGCTCGTACCAGTCGCTAGCTGCAGCGAACTGAAAAGAGGAGCGACCCAGGGATGTGTGTGTTTTGAGGACCTTTAACAGAATGTGACTGGCAGAATGGGTGTTGTACAGTATGTGGGGGATGAGGGCTGCAGTAGATATCTCAGATAGGGGGGAGTGAGGCTTAAGAGGGTTTTATAAATAAGCATCAACCAGTGTGTCTTGTGACATCTATACAGAGATGACCAGATTACAGAGTACAACAGAGTGCAGTGATGTGTCCTATAAGGAGCATTGGTGGCAAATCTGATGGCCAAATAGTAAAGAACATCTAGCCGCTCGAGAGCACCCTTACCTGCCGATCTATAAATTATGTCTCCGTAATCTAGCATGGGTAGGATGGTCATCTGAATCAGGGTTAGTTTGGCAGCTGGGGTGAAAGAGGAGTGATTACGATAGAGGAAACCAAGTCTAGATTTAACTTTAGCCTGCAGATTTTATATGTGCTAAGAGAAGGACATTGCACCGTCTAGCCATACTCCCAAGTACTTGTGTGAGGTGACTACCTCAAGCTCTAAACCCTCAGAGGTAGTAATCACACCTGTGGGGAGAGGGGCATTCTTCTTACCAAACCACATGACCTTTGTTTTGGAGGTGTTCAGAACAAGGGTAGAGAAAGCTTGTTGCACACTAAGAAAGCTTTGTTGTAGAGCGTTTAACACAAAATCCGGGGAGGGGCCAGCTGAGTATAAGACTGTATCATCTGCATATAAATGGGTGAGAGAGCTTCCTACTACCTGAGCTATTCTGTTGATGTAAATTGAGAAGAGCGTGGGGCCTAGGATCAAGCCTTGCTGTACTCCCTTGGTGACAGGATGTGGCTGAGACAGCAGATTTTCTGACTTTATGCACTGCACTCTTTGAGAGAGGTAGTTAGCAAACCAGGCCAAAGACCCCTCAGATACATCAATACTCCTTAGCCGGCCCACAAGAATGGAATGGTCTACCGTATCAAAAGCTTTGGCCAAGTCAATACAAATAGCAGCACAATATTGCTTAGCATATAGGGAGGGAAAGGAGAGGTTAGTGAGATAGGGAGATGAGGGTGGATTCCCTCTCTCTCTCTCCACTTTCCCTCTCTCCATCCCTCTCTCAGCAGCAGACAAATAAATCATATATGCCATTTAGCAGACACTTTTATCCAAAGCAACTTAGAGTCATGCGTACATGGATTTTACATATGGGTGGTCCCGGGAATCAAACATACTACCCTGATGTTACAAGCGCCGTGCTCTACAAACTGAGCTACAAAGGACTGCAGATAACAGCTGGGCAGCAGTAAGAGCAGCATCCTGGAGATACTATACACATAGAAACCGTCTCCATGTGTCAGCCAGGCAGGCTCCCGTTCAGAGAGCCGATTGGCTTGCTCATGGAGTTCCAGGAAGTGTTGTTGATCCCTGTGCCTGCTGCCTGCTCAGCACGGCACTTGCAGGAGCGTGTGTGGGATGCCCACAATGTGGATTATACTGTAACCACTAAACAACTGTCGTGCAGATGTTGGCTCTTTAACAGCTGGGGAGCCTTTTTATATATACACAGAATGGAAGAAGATGTACTATTCTCTGGTTCTGGAGGCTGCAACAGGAAGGATAACAACTAGATGATAGGTACATACAAGTGCACCAGTTGGGTGAGCCTGTTCGCTGATACTGCAATACTGGATCCCATCATCATTTAAATAGCTACGATTTATAGTAGATACTCTATATAGTATATACTCAATGCTTTCATAGAGTATGCTCTCCTTTGTAATCACTTTCTTAGCTCATTAAAGTAGAAAATACAATATCTCTTTAAGACATACTTTACAGTAAAGTCAGTAAGGCATCGGCTAATCAAGTTGGCAACATTGCAAATGGCAGCCTATTCCCTAAATAGTGCTCTACTTTTGAACAGAACCCTATGAGCCCTGTTCAAAAGTAGTTCACTACATACGGAATAGGCTGCCATTTGTGACGTAGCCATGGCCAATGCTTTACACACTCCCCCATCCTGCGCTTACTGCCAACATGCAAAACCCTGATGATAAAATGTACAGGGAAGTCTTTGGAAAATGGCAGTGTGAGGAACAGTTTGAGCTGTGACGGTGCTGACAGGCAGGATCAGAGATCTTGCTTCAGCAAGCACACACACACACTCCAATGCACGCAAATACATATACGCGCATGCAGACACACACACACACACACACACACACAAATACACGAAAGACACCCTTTTGATGGTTTAATGTCTCCTTTTGATTTTGTCTGACTGTCCAGTGGACCACAGAGAATAGAGGGCATCTCAAGTGTATAGGTAGGAGGGCTGGCTGATAGATGTTTGAAGGCTGGGACTTGACCATAATGTACCGGTCACTCCCCCCTACATACACACTGACTGTATGCCTGTCACATCCTCTAGTGCCAGCTGGGGCCTCTCTCACCAATGCTAAAACCGCTCGTTGGGTGACCCTAGACGGTGATTTTTTCCAACTATTGGTTAAGGTTAAGATTGGGAGAGAGCAAGTTGATCCTAGATCTGTACCTAGGGGGAACTCAAGGTGTTTTTTCTCTTTACATATAAAGCATTATATTTATTGGGAGGTGCAGTCAGACAAAGCAGTGTATGGAAAGGAGCTTAACTGCGAGAGGGAGAGTCCTCTCATTGAATGTGTGTTAAGTTAACAGGTTATTAATTAAGGCTGTTATTTACTGCCAATGGGGCCCAATCACCATAAAGCATCAAAGTCTAAAAACAGAGCCTGGAAACCTCCCAGAACGCTAATGAAAGAGGCATTGATTTGACCATGCAGTCCGTCTCCCCGCCTGTCCCCCTTCTCCCTTCTACAGTATGGAGAGGAGAGGGCAGAGAGGGAGAGGCAAAGAAGTATAAGGAAAGAGAGAGAAAGAGAATCACAGATTTGTGTGTGTATAAAGGTGAATAAAAATGTGGTTTGTAAATAATATATTGTCTTGGTCTCTGTTGTTTTCCTTCCTTAAAATGATAAGTTAAGGACAGCATTAAAAACAGCCAAGCAACACACAAAGGGAGATACGTAGGAGAGAGTGAGAGAAATGAATTAGAGCGTGGTGGTGAACTGGGCAGTTGGTCCAGCTCAGAGTGGGCAGCACAGAGGGGCATTGTGGTTCCCAGCTGCACATTGGCTCTGGTTAAGGGGCAGAGAGAATCCCCCGTGCGCGTACACACACACACACACACACACACACACACACACACACACACACACACACACACAGGCCCTGTTTCCTGTCACCCCCTTCCTCATTCAATGAGATCAGCACTGTACCATCCTATACCAATAGACTCCCATCTCATGCTATGATGATGCAAAGAGAGAGACAAATATAGAGTAAGGGTGAAAATGAAATTATAATCATGTGCCTTGTATCATTATGTTTACATTTTCAATATAAACTGTTTCCAGAACATTTGACATAAAGATGACAATCCACTCAGATGTTTTGGAAATGTTTCCCATCTATCTTATGAATATGCACCCTTGACATGTCACCTCCTTTCCATATAAACAATTAGAACCAGGCAGTTGGATTTGCTTTTGGATTGAACAACCTGTTAGTGCCCTGTGATATACAGTCACACACACACGGTTCTTTGTTATGATCAAATCTGCACCTTATGTTGTTGTTGGCCCAACAGAACATCATACACTCATCTGGATAGGGTCTGTGTTTATCCCTAACTGTGTTTAATGGCCTTCCAACCGCTCAGAGGAACACAACTTTAAAGGGCCAGTGCAGTCAAAAACGTGATTTCCCTGGGTTTTATATATATTTCCACACTGAAGTTGGAGTAATAATATGAAATTGTGAAAATTATGATAATGCCCTTTCAGTGTAAGAGCTGTTTGAAAACAGACCAATAAGAAAGAGAGTTCCAATAACAGCTAGTTTTCAGTTTGTCCCTCCCCACTCAGACCACTACCAGACAGTCTTAGCAAAGTTGTTGCTTGAGAAATTCCCTTCGCTAAGAAGCATTTTTTGTTTCACTTGGACCCTTTTCATTGAAAACAATCCCAGTGAGGTACTTAATTGTCACCCAGAGATGATTTGATAATGAGTTAGAAACAGGTGCATTGGATCTTTTAAGAAGATCAGCCGGTTATAACAGTCTTGTTCTATAGCGACATGTCAACACATGATTATCTCAGAGCTGCTCTCTGCTCCACACCTACACATATTAGTGATAATGCTGGGTCATACTATCCAAATAATGTGTTACTTACTGCTGTAACACATTCGCGATATGCTACAATATGGTGTGATTTATTACCATACATTTCTTAGGCATATATATGTGGCCATACTTTAAATAAATGACTTTTTACAGTGTGAAGGCTTTATAGGGCATTTATAGTATGACTCATTTAGTCCTTTAATGTGACTCTGGATCATGGCATGTGGATCATACCGATGCTGACCGCCCTCCCTCATGTCTTCTCTCTCTTCTCTCCTCCTTTGGACGTCAGGTGGCTAAAGACGTGTCCATCCGGCTGCACAACGAGTTGGACTCTGTGGAGAAGAAGAGGGGTCGTCTGGAGCAGGAGAACGAGGAGCTGAGGGTCAGGCTCCAGGATCTAGAGGTGGCCAAGCAGGTCCTGCAGGCTGAGATGGAGAAGCAACGAGAAGTAAGACATGGTGGACTGCCAGGCTGGGAGGGGTGTGATTGGGCTGAGCTGGGTTTACTATGGTCGGGCCGTGTTGAGAGGTAAGACATGATGTACTGCCGGGCTGAGTTTGGTTTGGCTGGGCTCGGTTGGGTTGGGTTGACCACGGCTTTGTCTAGCTGGGCTGAGCTGGACTGGGTTTAGCTGGGTTTGGCTATAGGTTACGCTGTGTTGAGATGGCTAGGTTAAGTAGGCTTTCTTCAATGGTCCATATAAATTCACCGGGCTTGGAATAAAAACGTTGAAGTTTGGGACCTCATACATGGTCAGACTGAACCACAATGATATGTTGTCCAGTATGTTGTGTAGAATGAAGAAGTGGGCGATTTGAGTTTTTTTGATAGAGAGTTGTGTTTTTGTTTGGACTGCTAACCATTTGGCTGTATGTTTACTGGACAGAGTTGAATAGAAAACCGTGGGAGGAAGCTGCTTTGTGCAAGTCTTTCTATCCTCATAAAAGCTTCCGTTAAAAACACTCTTTACTCTCTACAGATATTGCGTCAAGCTCAGTTAATGCTCTCAGGAGAAATCAAATGTCCTCTTCTCTCAATCTCTGCCCTCCCTCTGTGTTAACTAATCTGGAGTGGACAAAAAGAGGCCCCTCTCTCCTGCCATCCCTTTATGGATGAGAGGAGAGCAGGGAGGGGGGCTGATAACTGACCGTAGCCTTGGCCAAGCTCTGCGAAACAAACTCACTCTCACTGGCTGACTGGCTGACTGGCTGGCTGGCTGGCTGGCTGGCTGTGTGGTTGGCAGGCTATGCTAAACGGGGTACCGCTGCTGTCTATCCCTGGCTTCACTACCCACTCTGTCTCTGTTCTCAGTCAGTTAGGAATGTCTCTGTTGAGAGAGAGAGAGAGAGAGAATATCACAGACGTGTATAAAGGTAATAAAAGGAGGTTTGTAAATAATTGATTGGTATTATGTGGCTCCTGTCTGGGTGTGTAAGTGATGCTGCTGTAGTATTGAGCTCGACCAGCTGCTTTGCCTGGCTAGCCCATTGGGTTCTGCTGCTAGTTGATCTGCCTCCTGTGATATTAGACCAGCTGCTTTGCCTGGCTAGCCCATTGGGTTCTGCTGCTAGTTGATCTGCCTCCTGTGATATTAGACAAGCTGCTTTGCCTGGCTAGCCCATTGGGTTCTGCTGCTAGTTGATCTGCCTCCTGTGATATTAGACAAGCTGCTTTGCCTGGCTAGCCCATTGGGTTCTGCTGCTAGTTGATCTGCCTCCTGTGATATTAGACAAGCTGCTTTGCCTGGCTAGCCCATTGGGTTCTGCTGCTAGTTGATCTGCCTCCTGTGATATTAGACCAGCTGCTTTGCCTGGCTAGCCCATTGGGTTCTGCTGCTGGTTGATCTGCCTCCTGTGATATTAGACCAGCTGCTTTGCCTGGCTAGCCCATTGGGTTCTGCTGCTGGTTGATCTGCCTTCTGTGATATTAGACCAGCTGCTTTGCCTGGCTAGCCCATTGGGTTCTGCTGCTGGTTGATCTGCCTCCTGTGATATTAGACCAGCTGCTTTGCCTGGCTAGCCCATTGGGTTCTGCTGCTGGTTGATCTGCCTCCTGTGATATTAGACCAGCTGCTTTGCCTGGCTAGCCCATTGGGTTCTGCTGCTAGTTGATCTGCCTCCTGTGATATTAGACAATCTGTTTAAAAAACATTTTAGGCTCTCAGTCATTCATCATGTAAATGGACTATAATGCATCAACCATCCACACTTCTAAACCAATTGAAATAGTTTTGGGTCAAGAGTAGGGGAGTCGGGGAACCGCTGAGGTTAAGTTAGGACAGCTCTTTCTCTCTCGATGATGATTAGATACATTTGAGTGGTTTTGTCTGCCTGGTTCTACTGCACTACTATGACCAGACACATGTTTGATAAGCAGACATTGCACAAAAATGGACAAAGGAAAGTGGAATGATTGCAACCCCTTCCCTTTCCAAAAGAGACACAGAACACTGCTGATGAAGTTATTATCTCCTATCCCTGCTCATTCCCCCTCTCATTCCAAGAGCATTGATTCCCATTCCAGCTTTTTTGACCCTCTGAAGGTGATGAAGCTGGATTTGATGGAGGGGGGTCTGTGGTAGGGAGGGGATGGGTTGTGGGGTTGTGTCCTGCAGCAGCTCCAACTGAGATGAATGGAGACAGAGGTGGGCCTAAATGTATGGGGTCCTTGCAGGGGGAAGGAAATCAGGGAAGATACTGCCCTTAATTGGAAACCTGAATGGTGAGAGGGCATATTTCCCTCCTTTCTTTCTCTCTCTTTAACTTGGTTTCCCTCTCTTTTTCTCATTCTCACTACCTCTCTCTCACTTTCACTCCCAGTCTCTCTCTCTTGTTCTCCAGCAGTCTCTCTCTCTTTCTTGAAGGTTGTGGGCAGACTGGGCAGTGTTTTCTATTTACTGCTGTGTTTATTTGTGAACTCTCATTACCCCAGAACAGTGTTTATTTGTGGGCCCTCATTACCCCAGAACAGTGTTTATTTGTGGGCTCTCATGACCCCAGAACAGTGTTTATTTGTGGGCTCTCATGACCCCAGAACAGTGTTTATTTGTGGGCTCTCATTACCCCCAGAACAGTGTTTATTCGTGGGCTTTCATTACCCCAGAACAGTGTTTATTTGTGGGCTCTCATCACCCCAGAACAGTGTTTATTTGTGGGCTCTCATTACCCCAGAACAGTGTTTATTTGTGGGCTCTCATCACCCCAGAACAGTGTTTATTTGTGGCCTCTCATCACCCCAGAACAGTGTGATTTTGTGGGCTCTCATCACCCCAGAACAGTGTTTATTCGTGGGCTCTCATTACCCCAGAACAGTGTTTATTTGTGGGCTCTCATCACCCCAGAACAGTGTGATTTGTGGACTCTCATCACCCCAGAACAGTGTGATTTTGTTGGCTCTCATTACCCCAGAGCAGTGTTTATTTGTGGGCTCTCATTACCCCAGAACAGTGTTTATTCGTGGGCTCTCATTACCCCCAGAACAGTGTTTATTCATGGGCTCTCATTACCCCAGAACAGTGTTTATTCGTGGGCTCTCTTTACCCCAGAACAGTGTTTATTCGTGGGCTCTCCTTACCTCAGAACAGTGTATATTTGTGGGCTCTCGTTACCCCAGAACAGTGTTTATTCGTGGGCTCTCATTACCCCAGAACAGTGTTTATTTGTGGGCTCTCATCACCCCAGAACAGTGTTTATTCGTGGGCTCTCATCACCCCAGAACAGTGTGATTTTGTGGGCTCTCATCACCCCAGAACAGTGTTTATTTGTGGGCTCTCATTACCCACAGAACAGCGTTTATTTGTGGGCTCTTATTACCCCAGAACAGCGTTTATTTGTGGGCTCTCATTACCCCAGAACAGTGTTTATTTGTGGGCTCTCATCACCCTAGAACAGTGTTTATTTGTGGGCTCTCATCACCCCAGAACAGTGATTATATGTGGGCTCTCATCACCCCAGAACAAGCAGTGTGATTTTGTGGGCTCTCATCACCCAGAACAGTGTGATTTGTGGGCTCTCATCACCCCAGAACAGTGTGATTTTGTGGGCTCTCATTACCCCAGAACAGTGTTTATTCGTGTGCTCTCATTACCCCAGAACAGTGTTTATTCGTGTGCTCTCATTACCCCAGAACAGCATTTATTTGTGGGCTCTCATCACCCCAGAACAGTGTTTATTTGTGGGCTCTCATTACCCCAGAACAGTGTGATTTCGTGGGCTCTCATCACTCCAGAACAGTGTGATTCTGTGGGCTCTCATTACCCCAGAACAGTATTTATTCGTGGGCTCTCATTACCCCAGAACAGTGTGATTTTGTGGGCTCTCATCACCCCAGAACAGTGTGATTTTGTGGGCTCTCATTACCCCAGAACAGTGTTTATTCGTGGGCTCTCATTACCCCAGAACAGTGTTTATTTGTGGGCTCTCATCACCCCAGAACAGTGTTTTTTGTGGGCTCTCATCACCCCAGAACAGTGTTTATTTGTGGGCTCTCATCACCCCAGAACAGTGTGATTTGTGGGCTCTCATTACCCCCAGAACAGTGTTTATTTGTGGGCTCTCATTACCCCAGAACAGTGTTTATTCGTGGGCTCTCATTACCCCAGTACAGTGTTTATTTGTGGGCTCTCATCACCCCAGAACAGTGTTTATTCGTGGGCTCTCATCATCCCAGAACAGTGTGATTTTGTTGGCTCTCATTACTCCAGAACAGTGTTTATTCGTGGGCTCTCATTACCCCAGAACAGTGAGATTTTGTTGGCTCTCATTACCCCAGAACAGTGTTTATTCATGGGCTCTCATTACCCCAGAACAGTGTTTATTTGTGAGCTCTCATTACCCCAGAACAGTGTTTATTCGTGGGCTCTCATTACCCCAGAACAGTGTTTATTCGTGGGCTCTCATTACCCCAGAACAGTGTTTATTTGTGGGCTCTCATTACCCCAGAACAGTGTTTATTCGTGGGCTCTCATTACCCCAGAACAGTGTTTATTTGTGGGCTCTCGTTACCCCAGAACAGTGTTTATTTGTGGGCTCTCATTACCCCAGAACAGTGTTTATTTGTGGGCTCTCATTACCCCAGAACAGTGTTTATTCGTGGGCTCTCATTACCCCAGAACAGTGTTTATTCGTGGGCTCTCATTACCCCAGAACAGCGTTTATTTGTGGGCTCTCATTACCCCAGAACAGTGTTTATTTGTGGGCTCTCATCACCCTAGAACAGTGTTTATTTGTGGGCTCTCATCACCCCAGAACAGTGATTATATGTGGGCTCTCATCACCCCAGAACAAGCAGTGTGATTTTGTGGGCTCTCATCACCCAGAACAGTGTGATTTGTGGGCTCTCATCACCCCAGAACAGTGTTTATTTGTGGGCTCTCATTACCCCAGAACAGTGTTTATTCGTGGGCTCTCATTACCCCAGAACAGTGTTTTTTCGTGGACTCTCATTACCCCAGAACAGTGTTTATTTGTGGGCTCTCATTACCCCAGAACAGTGTTTATTTGTGGGCTCTCATTACCCCAGAACAGTGTTTATTCGTGGGCTCTCATTACCCCAGAACAGTGTTTATTCGTGGGCTCTCATTACCCCCAGAACAGTGTTTATTTGTGGGCTCTCATTACCCCAGAACAGTGTTTATTCGTGGGCTCTCATTACCCCAGTACAGTGTTTATTTGTGGGCTCTCATCACCCCAGAACAGTGTTTATTCGTGGGCTCTCATCATCCCAGAACAGTGTGATTTTGTTGGCTCTCATTACTCCAGAACAGTGTTTATTCGTGGGCTCTCATTACCCCAGAACAGTGAGATTTTGTTGGCTCTCATTACCCCAGAACAGTGTTTATTCATGGGCTCTCATTACCCCAGAACAGTGTTTATTTGTGAGCTCTCATTACCCCAGAACAGTGTTTATTCGTGGGCTCTCATTACCCCAGAACAGTGTTTATTCGTGGGCTCTCATTACCCCAGAACAGTGTTTATTTGTGGGCTCTCATTACCCCAGAACAGTGTTTATTCGTGGGCTCTCATTACCCCAGAACAGTGTTTATTTGTGGGCTCTCATTTCCCCAGAACAGTGTTTATTTGTGGGCTCTCATTACCCCAGAACAGTGTGATTTTGTGGGAACAAGGCCGTATACTGCTTAGGGACACAGACTTCTTTAGCAGTCAATCCCAACAGGGCCTAATGCACTGCCTTTGTTTTGCAACCACCGCTCATTTTGCCACTACTTTTCTAGGAAAGACGACACCGAGCCTGCCCCCATTGTATATGTGAATTTCAGGAAGGGCTGTTGTCCTTTGTTTGTAGGGGGCTGGGGGAAGCATGTCCTTGAGCTAGAGAAGGGGAGGAGCCTAAGAGAGGCAAAGAGAAGGTATGTGGAGCTAAAGGACATGTGATTGTGAGCTACGTCCTTATCAGTCACATGGTTGTTTCTCCCAATGAATGAATGGTTTTGTTCTGGGCTTGAGCCATTGATTATTCAGTATTTCACAACATGCATTTGAGCTGCTGAAGGGTGTTTTCATGTGATGAGTAGTGGACAGTTAGGACTAGGACAGTGAACAACAGTGTGTTTTCTTTGGTACCTTGGACAATATTCCATCTTCTGTGTGGCACTGTGGCCCACTTTAGTTCCCACACGGTGGTGATTATATTCAGTTAGGTTACAGTGAAATGGGTCAGAAATGACACCACAGGCACACGTACAGTAGTACACACCCTGTTCCGCTGCATTAGGTGGGTTCTGAGTGCTTCTCCTCCGTGGGTTAAGCTGAGAGGTTTAATCTGGGATTCTGCACTCAGCTCCTGCCAACCAATCAGGTCGCTGTGGGCAATCACTGTCACTGTCACTGTATTTGTCTGTCTGTCTGTCTGTCTCTGTCTGAGTGCGTGCTGTGTGCTCTGATTAGAACTCCTCACCTGCCTGCTAGTGGCCAAAGTGGATTGGGCTGAACTGGGTCCCACCGTGCTGCAGACCTCCAGAACTGTAGACTGCTAGACCTGCAGACCGACAGACCTGTAGACTGCTAGACCTGCAGACCGACAGACCTGTAGACTGCTAGACCGACAGACCTGTAGACTGCTAGACCTGCAGACCGACAGACCTGTAGACTGCTAGACCTGCAGACCGACATACCTGTAGACTGCTAGACCTGCAGACCGACAGACCTGTAGACTGCTAGACCTGCAGAACTCCAGGTCGTAACAGAGCCTTCCCTGATAATGACTGTCTGGCTCATAAAATCAGAGCTGCTTACCCCTGGTCTAAACCTCTCCTAGCCTAATAATGATGTAGCTGGCCAGCTGTATTTGATGAGGAGCGCCCTGCACTGGGTGTGTTCAAGGATTCTGCCAAATACAAACAAACCTGTTATGGACCATCATGGAATCAAAGTAGATGTGTTATGGAGGCACTGGATGGATGTTTTTTTTTATGGGTCATTGGGATTGATCAGGACATCACTGTCTTAGGACAGATGGACTAGGTGCATTTCTTCGACTTGCAGTACTATATAGGATGTAAATATAGAAACCTTTTCTTAGTCTAATGCCTGAAGGAGAGAGACAGAAAATATCTTTACTGGTTACATAATTTCAGGCACAATATTTTATTTGACCAGGTAACTTGACTGAGAACTCATTATCATTTACAGCAACAACCTGGGGAATAGTTACAGGGAAGAGGAGGGGGATAAATGAGCCAATTGGAAGCTGGGGATGATGAGGTGACCATGAGGGTATGAGGGCCAGATTGGGAATTTATCCAGGACAGAGAGGTTAACACCCCTAATTTTACAAGTACAATGGGATCCTTAGTGACGACAGAGAGTCAGGACACCTGTTTAACGTCCCATTCGAAAGACAGCACCCTACACAGGGCAATGTCCCCAATCACTGCCCTGGGGCATCATTATATTTTTTTTGACAAGAGGAAAGAGTGCCTCCTACAGGCCCTCTAACACCACTTCCAGCAGCATCTGGTTTCCCATCCAGGGACCGTCCCAGCTTAACTTCAGAGGTAAGCCAGTAGTGGGATGCAGAGTGGTATGCTGCTAACTTACTTCATGCTAATGTTAATTCCAAGCCCCCCTCGTTGTCCACTCTATATAGAACCACTCTCACGCTCCACGCCTCTGTAAAGTCATCCTTGGCGATTCACCAGTTTACAGTAGGCCTTTCTTCTTTTGTCCTCTATTGGTTCATCAAGCAATGATGATGATGTCACATCAGACCATCAGACACATACATGCTCATGCACCCAGGTGGACACACACACATCTCTCTACAAAATAAACACATACAGAACAGACTGTGTCACAAAACACATATACACATGTATCCATGTAACACATCTTGGCGCTGCACGGGCCATTTCCTCATGTATGAGTAAGGCACAGCCAACCAAACTCTGTGTTGAATTTTTCAAACACACGTACATTTCCCCCCTAAGGGATCGCAAGGTAATTTCATGCTCCAATAAAAATACACATGAAAATTGAGAAGAGTCATGTCAAGTGTGGAATGGATCCTTACACAGCGACCTGAGGCTCTGGGCTCCTACTCCTCTTCATTACAGAGTGAAAACACTGTGGACATAGAGACACAACCAGCAGACAGAAAGAATGCAGACCGCTGGACACCTGACAGGTTAGATGGAAGTCATTTTATTTACATTATCCATCTCCTCTCCTGGAGAGAGAGGAGCGAGAGGGAAGAGAGAGAGAGGGAAGAGAGAGGGAAGAGCGAGAGAGAGGGAAGAGCGAGAGAGAGGGAAGAGAGAGAGAGAGGGAAGAGAGAGAGAGAGGGAAGAGAGAGAGAGAGGGAAGAGAGAGAGAGAGGGAAGAGAGAGAGAGAGGGAAGAGAGAGAGGGAAGAGAGAGAGGGAAGAGAGAGAGAGGGAGGAGAGGGAAGAGAGAGAGAGGGAAGAGAGAGAGAGGGAAGAGAGGAGAGAGAGAATCACAGACTCAAAAACCATTGCTCTGTTTATCACCCCCCTGGTCCATAGGTCTTCTAGCTGTTGTTTTATGTCGCTCCCCCACCCCCTCCCTCTCTCTTTCATCCTGTTTTATAGACATTCAAATGTTTTTAATGTTAAAAGGTTAAGGTTATACACTACATAGCTAAAAGTATGTGGACAACCCTTCAAATGAGTGGATTCAGTTATTTCAGCCACATCCATTGCGGTCAGGTGTATAAAATTGAGCACTCAACCATGCAATCTCCATAGACAAACATTGACAGTAGAATGGCCTGTACTGAAGAGTTTAGTGCCTTTCAACATGGCACCATCACAGGATGCCACCTTTCCAACAAGTCAGTTCATAAAATTTTTGCCCTGCTCGAGCTGCCCCGGTCAACTGTAAGTGCTGTTATTGTTAAGTGGAAACATCTAGGAGCAACAACAGCTCAGCCGCGAGGTGTTAGGCCACACAAGCTCACAGAACGGGACCACCGAGTGCTGAAAATTGCACAATAAGTGTTTGTTGGGAGCTTCATGAAATGGTTTTCCATGGCTGAGCAGCCGCACACAAGCATAAGATCGCCATGCACAATGCCAAGCGTCGGCTGGAGTGGTATTAAGCTCGCCGCCATTGGATTCTGGAGCAGTGGAAACATTTTCTCTGGAGTGATGAATCACGCTTCATCATCTGGCAGTTGGACGGACAAATCTGGGTTTGGCGAATGCTAGGAGAACGCTACCTGCCTGAATGCATAGTGCCAACTGTAAAGTCTGGTGGATGGGGAATAACGGTCTGGGGGGGGTTTCATGGTTCGGACTGGGCCCCTTAGTTCCATTGAAGGGAAATCTTAACGCTACAGCACACAATGACATTCTGGATGAATAGCAAAAAAAAAGGGGGACCAACACCATATTAACGCTTGTGATTTTGGAATGAGATGTTCGACGGGCAGGTGAAGGGGGATCTGGGGGGGATAGACGGTTTTATTGATAGCCTTACCTTTCCTCACTAAGGCTTAGTGGTGAAAATGAATTGCTCTCCAGAGTGCATCTGTTCTGTACCAGTGTGTATGTGGGTGTACATATGTGTGTGTTTGTGTGTGTGATAGTTTGTGCTTTAGTATGTGTGTGATTCTAAACAGCTTCTGATTGGAGAATTACACATGAATGAAAAATACTTATGTCAGAGTAATCTGCTCACTAGACCGTGTTTCATAAAGCTGCAAGATTCCGCTTCAATTAACATACTGCTTCCAGCTAAGCATACGACCGAAGGGAGTCATTGAGAGATCTCGCATGCAGCTCCTTTTCATATTTCCTTATCGGAGGACACAAAGGGACCCTGTCGGACATTTTCACAGGGGGAAAAACCCAAACCCATTGATGTGTCGTGCCATTTCTGATGTTTGGCACATTTATATTCTCTACGAGGAGCAGGGCCCATCAGACCGAGCTGTGATTATGTTGGAATGGGTGGTAGGCCTCATGTCCTGGCAGGTCATTTGTAAAGTCCGCCGCCACACCCCGTCTATTTTTTGCTTGCGTTATTATTTTTCTATTTTTGGGAAAGGCATTGTTGGGAAAGGCATTGTTGGGAAAGGCCCATTTTGGGAAAGGCCCATTTTGGGAAAGGCATTGTTGGGAAAGGCCCATTTTGGGAAAGGCATTGTTGGGAAAGGCCCATTTTGGGAAAGGCATTGTTGGGAAAGGCATTGTTGGGAAAGGCCCATTTTGGGAAAGGCATTGTTGGGAAAGGCATTGTTGGGAAAGGCCCATTTTGGGAAAGGCATTGTTGGGAAAGGCCCATTTTGGGAAAGGCATTTTTGGGAAAGGCATTGTTGGGAAAGGCCCATTTTGGGAAGGCATTGTTGGGAAAGGCATTGTTGGGAAAGGCGCATTGTTGGGAAAGGCCCATTTTGGGAAAGGCATTGTTGGGAAAGGCATTGTTGGGAAAGGCCCATTTTGGGAAAGGCATTGTTGGGAAAGGCATTGTTGGGAAAGGCATTGTTGGGAAAGGCCCATTTTGGGAAAGGCATTGTTGGGAAAGGCATTGTTGGGAAAGGCCCATTTTGGGAAAGGCATTGTTGGGAAAGGCCCATTTTGGGAAAGGCATTGTTGGGAAAGGCCCATTTTGGGAAAGGCATTGTTGGGAAAGGCCCATTTTGGGAAAGGCATTGTTGGGAAAGGCCCATTTTGGGAAAGGCATTGTTGGGAAAGGCATTGTTGGGAAAGGCATTGTTGGGAAAGACCCATAAGTAAGCATTTCACTGTTAGTCTACACCTGTTGTTTACCAAGCATGTGACAAATAACCTTTTATTTTATTTGACCTGACTGCGTTGGCCTAACTATTCATATTTTTACCAGAAGCCTATTGGGAGATGTGGTTAAAATAAGATCCCTGTCTTCCTACCAGACAGAGGCCATGACATCATCAACATGCTGCCAGTGGCTCCTGTGTTTACTGTGATATGCAACAAGTAAATATGAATTGGCTGTTGACACGATATTGGCTATGCTGTTGCTCTAGGCCGTGGTTGCCATGGTTACCCAAAGTCATACACCTGTTTGGCTAGGTATATTAGCCTCAAAGTCACTTCAAATTGGAAAAAGCTTTACAGAGAGGCTTACTGTATAAAGCCTATAATAGGCCTATTACAGATCCTTAAGACAGGAAAACAACACAGCCATTTTAGCAAGTTGGTAGAATAGAACAGAGGGAAGGTACACCTGTTTAACGTCCCATTCGAAAGACAGCACCCTACACAGGGCAATGTCCCCAATCACTGCCCTGGGGCATTATAATTTTTTGACAAGACGAAAGAGTGCCTCTTAGTAGTGGCTCAATGTCAGTAGTTATGTGACTAAAGAATGTCACCACCAATTGTTTCCATCATGGCATGTACAATTGAAGTCCGAAGTTTACATTCACTTAGATTAGAGTCATTAAAACTTGTTTTTCAACCACTCCACAAATTTCTTGTTAACAAACTATAGTTTTGGCAAGTCGGTTAGGACATCTACTCTGTGCATGACACAAGTAATTTTCCAACAATTGTTTACAGACAGATTATTTGACTTATCATTCGCTGTATCACAATTCCAGTGGGTCAGAAGTTTACATACACTAAATTGACTGTGCCTTTAAACAGCTTGGAAAATTCCAGGAAATTATGTAATGGCTTTAGAAGCTTCTGATAGGCTAATTGACATGGATTTCAAGGCCTACCTTCAAAACCAGTGCCTCTTTGCTTGACATCATGGGAAAATCAAAATAAATCAGGCAAGATTGTAGAAAAAAATATATAATTCTAGACCTCCAAGTCTGGTTCATCCTTGGGAGCAATTTACAAACGCCTGAAGGTACCACGTTCATCTGTACAAAATAGTATGCAAGTATAAACACCATGGGACCACATCATACAGCTCAGGAAGGAGACGCGTTCTGTCTCGTAGAGATTAACGTACTTTGGTGCAAAAAGTGCAAATCAATCCCAGAACAACAGCAAAGGACCTTGTGAAGATGCTGAAAGAAACAGGTACAAAAGTATCTATATCCACAGTAAAACGAGTCCTATATCAACATAACCAGAAAGGCCGCTCAGCAAGGAAGAAGCCACTGCTCCAAAAACCGCCATAATAAAGCCAGTCTGCGGTTTGCAACTGCACATGGGTTTGCAACTGCACAAGATCGTACTTTTTGGAGAAATGTCCTCTGGTCTGATGAAACAAAAATAGAACTGTTTGGCCATAACGACCATCGTGATGTTTGGAGGAAAATGGGGAGCTTGCAAGCCGAAGAACACCATCCCAACCGTGAAGCACCGGGGTGGAGGCATCATGTTGTGGGGGTGCTTTGCTGCAGAAGGGACTGGTGCACTTCACAGAATAGATGGCTTCATGAGGTAGGAAAATGATTTGGATATATTGAAGCAACATCTCAAGACATCAGTCAGGAAGCTAAAGCTGGGTCGCAAATGAGTCTTTCAAATGGACAATGACCCCAAGCATACTTCCAGTTGTGGCAAAGTTGTGGCAAAATGGCTTAAGGACAAGAAAGTCAAGGTATTGGAGTGGCCATCACAAAGCCCTGACCTCAATCCTATAGAACATTTGTGGGCAAAACTGAAAAGCGTGTGTGAGCAAGGAGGCCTACAAACCTGACTCAGTTACACAAGCTCTGTCAGGAGGAATGGGCCAAAATTCACCCAACTTATTGTGGGAAGCTTGTGGAAGTCTACCCGAAACATTTGACCCAAGTTAAACAATTTAAAGGAAATTCTACCAAATACTAATTGAGTGTATGTAAAGGGGGTCCAACTCCATATTAATGCCCATGATTTTGGAATGATTTGTTCGACGAGCAGGTGTCCACATGCTTTTGGTAATATAGTGTATATCGATACTTTGACTCCAACTATTGATTAGTAAAAATGTATATACTGTACTGCCTTCAGCAAGTATTCACACCCCTTTTCAAAAATAAATTGTGTTACAGCCTGAATTTAAAATGGATGAAATGTTGACTTTTTTTGTCACTGGCCTACATACAGTAACACAAAATGTAAACGTGGAATTAGATTTTTAGATTTTTCTTTTACAAATTAATAAATAATGAAAAGCTGAAATGTCTTAAGTACAGTTAAGTACCTTCAGAAAGTATTCATACCCCTTTACATTTTCCACATTTTGTTGTGTTACTGCGACAATTCAAAATCTATTAAATAAATACAAAATCTCACCCATCTACACACAATACCCCATAATGACAAGTGAAAACATGTTTTTTGAATTTTTAGCTAATTTATTGAAAATGAAATACAGAAATATCACATTTACATGTGTTCACATCGCTGAGTCAATACATGTTAGTCACCTTTGGAAGTGATTACAGCTGTGAGTCTTTCTGGGTAAGTCTCGAAGAGATTTTAAACCTGAATTGGACAATATTTGCATATTATTATTGTAAAGATTCTTCATGCTGTCAAGTTGGTTGTTGATCTTTGCTAGACAGTCATTTTCAAGTCTTGCCATAGATTTTCAAGCCAATTTAAGTCAAACCTGTAACTAAGCCCCTGAGGAATATTCAATGTCATCTTGGTAAGCAACTCCAGTGTATATTTGGCCTTGTGTTTAAGGTTATTGTCCTGCTGAAAGATTCATTTGTCTCCCTGTGTCTGTTGGAAAGCAGATTGAAGCATGTTTTTGCCTCTAGGATTTTTATTAATTTACCTCCTCTTTATCCCCCCAATTTCGTGATAATCCAATTGCGATCTAATTATGATCTTGTCTCATCGCTGCAACTCCCCAACGGGCTCAGGAGAGGCGAAGGTCAAGTAATGCATCCTCCGAAACATGAACTGCCAAACCTCCGTAACACCCGCCGCTTTACCCGGAAGCCAGCTGCACCAATGTGTCGGACACCAGTCAACTGATGATCAAAGTCAGTCCGCAGGCACCCAGCCCACCACAAGGAGTCACTAGAGCGCGATGAGCCAATAAAGCCGCCCCCTTGGCCAAACCCACCCCTAACCCAGATGACGCTGGGCCAATTGTGCACCGCCCTATGGGACTCAAGGTCACGGACAGATGTAACACAGCCTGAGATCGAATCCGGGTCAGTAGTGTTGCCTTAGACCACTGCGCCACTCGGGAGGCCTATTCCATGTATATTTATCCTAGCAAACTCCATAGTCCTTGCCGATGACAAACATACCCATAACATGATGCAGCCACCACCATGCTTGAAAATATGAAGAGTGGTACTTAGTGATGTGTTGCGCTTTGTATTCAGAACATAATGTTAATTTATATTCCACATTTTTTACAGTTTTACTTTAGTGCCTTATTGCAAACAGGATGCATGTTTTGGAATGTTTTATTCTGTACAGGCTTCCTTCTTTCACTCTATCATTTAGGTTAGTATCGAGGATGAATTAAACTCTGCAAAAAAAAGAAACATCTTCTCACTGTCAACTGCATTTATTTTCAGCAAACTTAACATGTGTAAATATTTCTATTAACATAACAAGATTCAACAACTGAGACAAGTTCCACAGAAATTTAATAATGTGTCCCTGAACAAAGGGGGGGGGGTCAAAATCAAAAGTAACAGTGAGTATCTGGTGTGGCCACCAGCTGCATTAAGTATTGCAGTGCATTTCCTCCTCATGGACTGCACCAGATTTGCCAGTTCTTGCTGTGAGATGTTACCCCACTCTTCCACCAAGGCACCTGCAATTTCCTGGACATTTCTGAGTGGGATTGGCCTAGCCCTCACCCTCCGATCCAATAGGTCCCAGACGTGCTAAATGGGATTGAGATCTGGGCTCTTCACTGGCCATGGCAAAACACTGACATTCCTGTCGTACAGGAAATCACGCACAGAACGAGCAGTATGGCTGGTGGCATTGTCATGCTGGAGGGTCATGTCAGGATGAGCCTGCAAGAAGGGTACCACATGAGGGAGGAGGATGTCTTCCCTGTAACGCACAGCGTTGAGATTGCCTGCAATGACAACAAGCTTAGTCCGATGATGTTGGGACACACCACCCCAGACCATGACGGACCCTCCACCTCCAAATCGATCCCGCTCCAGAGTACAGGCCTCGATGTAACGCTCATTCCTTCAACGATAAATGCAAATCCGACCATCACCCCTGGTGAGACAAAACCGTGACTCGTCAGTGAAGAGCACTTTTTGCCAGTCCTTTCTGGTCCAGCGACGGTGGGTTTGTGTCTATAGGCAACGTTGTTGCCCGGTGATGTCTGGTGAGGACCTGCCTTACAGCAGTTCTACAAGCCCTCAGTCCAGCCACTCTGTCTATTGCGGACAGTCTGAGCACTGATGGAGGGATTGTGCGTTCCTGGTGCAACTCGGGCAGTTGTTGTTGCCATCCTGTACCTGTCCCGCAGGTGTGATGTTCGGATGTACCAATCATGTGCAGGTGTTGTTACACGTAGTCTGCCACTGCGAGGACAATCAGCTGTCCATCCTGTCTCCCTGTAGCGCTGTCTTAGTTGTCTCACAGTACGGACATTGCAATTTATTGCCCTGACCACATCTGCAGTCCTCATGCCTCCATGCAGCATGCCTAATGCACGTTCACGCAGATGAGCAGGAACCCTGCGCATCTTTCTTTTGGTGTTTTTCAGAGTCAGTAGATTGGCCTCTTTAGTGTCCTAAGTTTTCATAACTGTGACCTTAATTGCTGTAGGTGTCTTAACAACCGTTCCACAGGTGCATGTTCATTAATTGTTTATGGTTCATGGAACAAGCATGAGAAACAGTGTTTCCCTTTACATTGAAGATCTGTGAAGTTATTTGGATTTTTACAAATTATCTTTGAAAGACAGGGTCCTGAATAAGGGACGTATCTTTTGTCGATCCATCCTCAGTTTACTCCTTTCACAGCCATTAAACTGTAACTGTTTTAAACAGTGGATGCTCTTCAGAGGAGGAAGGGGATGACCATCGTCCTCAGTGAATTTCATAAAAATAAAAATAGTGAAACGTAAAAAAGTTATCCTTTTTAGATAAAATATACTAAATATATTCACGTCACCAAATAATTTATTAAAACACACTTTTTTGCAATGAAGGTCTGCAGTAGCATCAACACCACTCTGTAGAGTAGCACAATGGTGTAACCGAAGGAAGACTAGTTTCCCTTCTCGTCTGTGTACATTGACTTCCATACAGAACCTAGGAGGCTCGTGGTTCTCACTCCCTTCCATAGACTTACACAGTTATTATGACAACTTCCGGAGGATGTCCTCCAACTTGCAGTATGAACTGACATGTTGTCCACCCAATCAAAGGCTCAGAGAATGAATGATTCTGAAAGCATAAACTACAGCAACCGAGCACTGCAGTGCATAAAATGTGACGAGTAGTTGACTCAAAGAGAGAGAAAGACAATAGCTGAAAGGTTTTGAACAAATTAATGTATTTAAAAATTAAGGAGAAGCAAGAGAGAGAGAGCTAGCTATATTTTGCTGTATTTTTTTCACTTTTTCACTTTCAATTCTTCCAAGTCAAGGTGATTTTTGAATGACTAACCCATCTCTGTACCCCACACATACAAATAACTGTAAGGTCGAGCAGTGAATTTCAAACACGGAATAAACCACAAAGACCAGGGACGTTTTCCAATGCCTCGCAAAGAAGGGCACCTATTGGTAAGAAAAAGCTGACATTTCATATCCCTTTGAGCATGTAGAAGTTAATAATTACACTTTGGATGGTGTATCAATACACCCAGAAATTACAAAGATACAGGCGTCCTTCATAACTCAGGAAACCTCTCAGGGATTTCACCACGATAATATCGTACCCTGGCAATTCCCAGCCCTAGTAATGAGGCTGAGTGGAGCGAATGAGAAGTGAGATTGATTGCTCAATTGGAAAAGGAAAATTGTATCTTCATTGGTCCCACTTTGGGGAGGTACCATTACTAGTGCTCTGTACACTGACCAGAGAGAGAGAGAGAGAGAGAGAGAGAGAGAGAGAGAGAGAGAGAGAGAGAGAGAGAGAGAGAGAGAGAGAGAGAGAGAGAGAGAGAGAGAGAGAGAGAGAGAGAGAGAGAGAGAGAGAGAGAGAGAGAGAGAGAGAGAGAGAGAGAGAGAGAGAGAGAGAGAGAGAGAGAGAGAGAGAGAGAGAGAGAGAGAGAGAGAGAGAGAGAGAGAGAGAGAGAGAGAGAGAGAGAGAGAGAGAGAGAGAGAGAGAGAGAGAGAGAGAGAGAGAGAGAGAGAGAGAGAGAGAGAGAGAGAGAGAGAGAGAGAGAGAGAGAGAGAGAGAGAGAGAGAGAGAGAGAGAGAGAGAGATCATCTTCTCTCTGCTTAGAATATGCAGCAGCTTAACAGGGCAGGCTTCTCTCACTGTGTGTGCGTGCACATACAGTACTTATTTGGTGTGTGTCCATGCACATGCTTGTTTGTGTGTGTGCATGAGTGTATGTGTGTGTGCTCGCAGGCAGGCAGTAGCATGCTGCAATGGGGTGATATGCTGTACACACCCATCCCCTTATCGTCTCTCCTAGAGCTCAGCACCCCGTGCTGTGACACACTTTTCTCTCATCTTTCTCCTCTTCAATTATCAGTTAACTTCCAGGCAGCTGCAGATAGTAGTATCAGAGAGAAGACCCTGGATGAGCACAGTAAAATGAAGCACTCATCGATTATCACCTACATATCGATTACTATGCCTGGCACTGCTAACAGCAGCATCGTAAGACTGCAATTAAAACACCATAGCATTCTGTGTCTGCTATGTTGAGAGGGGGACTCATCCGTATTAAGCACAGTACACATTGTAGTAATGTAGTCTCTCTTGACACTCATTACACGCCTCTTGATGTTCATTCTGGGACCGTAGATGTAAATTAGCTGTAAGCTTAAATCTGGTGCAAATGCATCAGTTCTCACTTCTGAGATGTATGTTTTTGTTGTACATTGTCCCTGTCCAAATAAACTTCATAAAAACTATACAAAAAATATACATGGCTCGTGAGATGGTCAGTAATGCTATATAGGACTGGACAAAGCATCACCTACATATGTTTGGTGATGAAATGTCACTTCTTTATGTTGTAAAATACATTTTACCAAGACAAATATGATTATTCATGTTCTGAATTGCTCAGTGGGGTCTTTCTGTAACTTATCATTAACATTATAGAAGTGATGGTTGCTGATAATGGGCCTCTGTACACCTATGTAGATATTCCATAAAAGAATCAGCCGTTTCCAGCTATAATAGTCATTTACAACATTAACCATGTCTACGCTGTATTTCTGATCAATTTTATGTTATTTATTATTCAACTTTTTATTATTAAATGTTTTAACGGTAGTGTAGAAACGTACCCTTTTCACATATGTTGACATTGGGGTGGTGCTGGAGATGAATATGAAGTTGAAAATGGTGATGTCACAGATCCCTCTGGAACTGTCCTTACGCACACCTGGTCCCTATTCCCGTTGATTAGTAACTGTATAAGTGTGCCCATTGTTCACCATTGTCCTGTCGATTATTGTTCCAATGTCCGTTAGTCGTGTGAGTACCTGTGCTGTGTTTTGGCTTTCGTTCCACGTCTATTGTGCAGATGATTACCGGCCTCGTCCCGTGTGATAATCATTGTGCGATTGTGTATTTATTCACGGCACTCCTCGCTCTTTTGTTTGGGTTTCTACCCTGTGTTTTGTATATGTGTTTGTTTGGTCTTCGTCCCCATGCCTTTACATGGCACACTGTAATTTGGGAAATAAAAACCCCTATTACTCAGTCCTGCGCCTGTTCCCCAACCATTTATGCCTTTAACATATTATTTTACCCATTGGTCAAAGTGTGTTTTTATTGGACATCCCGTCTTCTCCTGGATCTGTCTTCTGTAGTGTGGCTGTTTTTAGCACCCTGTCTGCGATACCAGCTGGATATTCATCTCATCCCTCTCTTTATCTCTCCATTGACCAGCACAAATCCCCTCTACTACCACCATCACAGCTCTGGATGGGCTGATGGACTGTGAGGTTTCAGCCTCAGTGCTCCCACTTGGTCCTGCTTGGTTATGAGAGCACATAGAAGGCTGACTAGCTGTCACACAGGACATGGTGTATATAAATGTGTATATACTCCTATCTGTGATTTGATAAGAGCAGCGTAGCGTTCAGTGCTTGTCTCTCTCGGGACTTAACGGGGAGCTTGTTAGTTGGGCTCCGGGGCATGGAGAGCTCTCCAAACTCATTTTGTGGCAGAAAGGAAAATAAATTGGCTGGCAGCCCCTCTGTGCTAAGGGTGTGAGAGGTTTAGTCAAAAGAGGATGATTGGTGTTTGTGTGTGTGTGTGTGTGCGCGTGAGGGAAGGAGGGGTGCGGATCTGTGTGTGTGTGTGATATTGAGTGCTGCATGGGTGTCTTTATTAGTGAAGTGTGCACCTGCCCACTCAACACAAAAAGCCCCAAGATACAATCACACATCTCTTACAGTTTGAAACTGAATCCATTTAATTTGCTATTTGCATCTTTCTTCAGTCTGGATAGAAATGGGAAAAGGCCCTGTCGCCACTGTTGTTGTTGTGCCGGCCTTAATAAAGATATGAGGTGAGCTATGGGAGGAATGCAGGGGACCGCGCGCCCTTCTCCATCGGTAGAGCCTCTGTCTCCGTTAGCGACCAGCTGACTTACGGCTTAATGAGCGTCAGGTGCTCCAGATTCTCCTAACGAGAGGGGGAGAAAGAGGAGAAGGTGTTCGCCTTGATTTTCTCCTCCTGCCTCTAGTCCTCAGTCAGTCTTAATAGAAAGTAAACGCAGACAGGCATTGGATGGAGAGCCCTGTTAAACACGCATCACAAAGCAGGTGATGTGCTAGGTGGGGAGGAAAGAAGGGAGAGAGAGGGAGGGAGATGCTTCTGTTAACTGGGTCAAACTGATCTCCCAGTTCTGATTTGACTCTTAGGCCTTATTTGATTATCTCTCAGAGAGTGAGAGAGACTCCACACCTCCCAGTATCCGTCTCTCTGAATAAAATGTCTAATCTTCTCTGAGCTGAGTGGCCTGGGAATGGATGACATTTTCCTTTTTGACTTCTCTGCTGCCAGAATTATGTGTCATAACTGGTTTTGTCGTGCCCTCTACACGACTGTCCTGGTGTGCTTGGACCTTGCTAGTTTGTTCGTGGACACCAAGGAACCTGAACCTCTCAACTTGCTCCACTGCAGCCCTGTCACTGAGAATGGTGCTCGGTCCTCTTTTTCCTGTAGTCCACAATCATCTCCTTTGTCTTGATCACGTTGAGGGAGAGGTTGTTGTCCTGGCACCACACCATACTTCCTATAGGCTGTCTCGTCATTGTCGGTGATCAGGCCTACAACTACAACTGTAATGATGGTGTTGGAGTCGTGCCTGGCCGTACAGTCGTAAGTGAACAGGGAGTAGAGGAGGGGAATGAGCACGCACCCCTGAGGGGCCCCTGTATTGAGGATCAGCATGGCGAATGTGTTTTTACCTACCCTTACCACCTGGGGGTGGCCTATCAGGAAGTCCAGGATCCAGTTGCAGAGGGAGGTGTTTAGTCCCAGGTTCCTTAGCTTATTGATGAGCTTTGAGGGCAATATGGTGTTGAACGCTGAGCTGTAGTCAATGAATAGCATTCTCACATAGGTGTTCCTTTTGTCCAGGTGGGAAAGGGCAGTGGGGAGTGCAATAGAGATTGCATCATCTGTGGATCTGTTTGGGCCGTATGCAAATTAGAGTGGATCTAGGGTTTCTGGGTTAATGGTGTTGATGTGAGCCCTGACCAACCTTTCAAATCACTTCATGACTACAGACATGATTGCTACGGATTGGTAGTCATTTAGGCAGGTTATCTTAGTGTTTTTGGGCACAGGTGGTCTGCTTAAAACATGTTGCTATTACAGACTCGGACAGGGAGAGGTTGAAAATGTCAGTGAAGACACTTGCCAGTTGGTCAGCGCATGCTCGCAGCACACGTCCTGGTAATCCATCTGGCCCCGCGGCCTTGTGAATGTTGACCTGTTTAAAGGTCTTACTCACATCAGCTGCGGAGAGCGTGGTCACACAGTCTTCTGGAACAGCTCTTCTGGAACAGCTAGTGCTCTCATGCATGTTTCAGTGTTATTTGCCTTGAAGCAAGCATTGAAGTAGCTCGTCTGGTAGGCTCGTGTTACTGGGCGGCTCTCAGCTGTGCTTCTCTTTGTTGTCTAATGGTTTGCAAGCCCTTCTTATATGCGGCAGGTCTAGCCTTTAGCTCATTGCGGATGTTGCCTGTAATCCATGGCTTATGGTTGGGGTATGTACGTACATTCCCACATTGATGTCCTGTCAGAAAGGGGAGATCGCCTGGGTTACACAAGTCATGTCTCCAGGAAGGAGTTTGATGAAAATAGATTTCAGAGAGATTTGTGTGATGTTTAATTTCAGTAGACAAACAGTCAAATCCCTGACATTTGGGCCAGTGCTGGTAGTTACAGTGCCTTGCGAAAGTATTCGGCCCCCTTGAACTTTGCGACCTTTTGCCACATTTCAGGCTTCAAACATAAAGATATAAAACTGTATTTTTTGTGAAGAATCAACAACAAGTGGGACACAATCATGAAGTGGAACGACATTTATTGGATATTTCAAACTTTTTTAACAAATCAAAAACTGAAAAATTGTGTGTGCAAAATTATTCAGCCCCCTTAAGTTAATACTTTGTAGCGCCACCTTTTGCTGCGATTACAGCTGTAAGTCGCTTGGGGTATGTCTCTATCAGTTTTGCACATCGAGAGACTGAAATTTTTTCCCATTCCTCCTTGCAAAACAGCTCGAGCTCAGTGAGGTTGGATGGAGAGCATTTGTGAACAGCAGTTTTCAGTTCTTTCCACAGATTCTCCATTGGATTCAGGTCTGGACTTTGACTTGGCCATTCTAACACCTGGATATGTTTATTTTTCGAACCATTCCATTGTAGATTTTGCTTTATGTTTTGGATCATTGTCTTGTTGGAAGACAAATCTCCGTCCCAGTCTCAGGTCTTTTGCAGACTCCATCAGGTTTTCTTCCAGAATGGTCCTGTATTTGGCTCCATCCATCTTCCCATCAATTTTAACCATCTTCCCTGTCCCTGCTGAAGAAAAGCAGGCCCAAACCATGATGCTGCCACCACCATGTTTGACAGTGTGGATGGTGTGTTCATGGTGATGAGCTGTGTTGCTTTTACGCCAAACATAACGTTTTGCATTGTTGCCAAAAAGTTCAATTTTGGTTTCATCTGACCAGAGCACCTTCTTCCACATGTTTGGTGTGTCTCCCAGGTGGCTTGTGGCAAACTTTAAACAACACTTTTTATGGATATCTTTAAGAAATGGCTTTCTTCTTGCCACTCTTCCATAAAGGCCAGATTTGTGCAATATACAACTGATTGTTGTCCTATGGACAGTCTCCCACCTCAGCTGTAGATCTCTGCAGTTCATCCAGAGTGATCATGGGCCTCTTGGCTGCATCCCTGATCAGTCTTCTCCTTGTATGAGCGGAAAGTTTAGAGGGACGGCCAGGTCTTGGTAGATTTGCAGTGGTCTGATACTCCTTCCATTTCAATATTATCGCTTGCACAGTGCTCCTTGGGATGTTTAAAGCTTGGGAAATATTTTTGTATCCAAATCCGGCTTTAAACTTCTTCACAACAGTATCTCGGACCTGCCTGGTGTGTTCCTTGTTCTTCATGATGCTCTCTGCGCTTTTAACGGACCTCTGAGACTATCACAGTTCAGGTGCATTTATACGGAGACTTGATTACACACAGGTGGATTGTATTTATCATCATTAGTCATTTAGGTCAACATTGGATCATTCAGAGATCCTCACTGAACTTCTGGAGAGAGTTTGCTGCACTGAAAGTAAAGGGGCTGAATAATTTTGCACGCCCAATTTTTCAGTTTTTGATTTGTTAAAAAAGTTTGAAATATCCAATAAATGTCGTTCCACTTCATGATTGTGTCCCACTTGTTGTTGATTCTTCACAAAAAAATACAGTTTTACATCTTTATGTTTGAAGCCTGAAATGTGGCAAAAGGTCGCAAAGTTCAAGGGGGCCGAATACTTTCGCAAGGCACTGTAAATTGCAGTGAGAGCAGTCTAGGCAGGACAAGTCCATTCTAGGATTTTGTCCCAAATGGCACCATATTCCCTATATAGTGCACTTCTTTTGGTCAGGGCCCATGGGGAATAGGGTGCCATTTGGGACATAACCTAGAAGTGATGCTGGTTTCAGCACATTCAAGGGAGAGATGAAAGGGTGAACGTCAGGAGTTCAGCAGGTTTTATCCTAGTATTTGTGTGGCTGTTTAAACAATGACACTCATCTAAAGGGTGGTTGGATGGAGGGATAACATCTTAATTTCATCCCTTACTTTTATTCAAACTTTATTCCATGTGCATGGATTATAATGGGCTATTTTTCATAGCGTAATTGTTACTTTGACTGGGTCAAAACAAGAGAACAAAATACATCACCTCCACTGTCCAACGTCATTCTATCACGACCTGGAAATTACCTCTATTGTTGTCCTCTCCACTCTCCGAAGTCAACTCTGGAGTCGACTCGTAATCTAAATGGATAGGGCCAGTCAATATGTTGTGTTCCCTCAAGCTCAGAAAGATCTCCCCCATTCAGGGCACAATTATAACACTGTTTCACAGCGCTAATTACAAATAAGTCCGGTCACTGCTCCTCTTCCTCCGTCACCCCGGTCACCACAATCACAGAGGCATATTCTGGGAGGTGTCACTGATGCTCTACGTGGGTGCTATGGGGGAGGGATACGGAGGGGCGATGGGGCTCTGTTGTCAAAGCCGGGGAACTATTTTTAGGGTTGTAACAGGGTCTGTGTGTGTTTGGGACACCCTCTGTTACATACCCTTGGACAGATGGTTGGGGAAGAGCTATAGGGTTGTCTCAATGCTGGGGATTGTGTGTGTGTGTTTTCTCATTAACATATGGGCTCTCTCTGTGATGCCATGGTAACAGTTGCTATCAGCTCAGGTGTCCTCAAGTGAGGGAGAAGGGAGAGAGAGGACAGGGAAGAGAAGGAGGGGGTGGGAGAGCTGCCTGCAGCAGGGATGGCCAGGCTTTCAGGTTTTGCCAATCAGCTTTGTATTACTCAGACAATGGAAATGTAGAGTAAGAGGTGTTGAATAGAAGGTTTGAGGCATGGGGATCTGGGGGATGGAGGGTTGAGGCATGGGGAGCTGGGTGGATGAAGGGTTGAGGCATGGGGAGCTGGGGGTTGAAGGGTTGAGGCATGGGGAGCTGGGTGGATGAACGGTTGAGGCATGGGGAGCTGGGTGGATGAACGGTTGAGGCATGGGGAGCTGGGTGGATGAAGGGTTGAGGCATGGGGAGCTGGGGGTTGAAGGGTTGAGGAATGGGGAGCTGGGTGGATGAACGGTTGAGGCATGGGGAGCTGGGTGGATGAAGGGTTGAGGCATGGGGAGCTGGGGGATGAAGGGTTGAGGCATGGGGAGCTGGGGGTTGAAGGGTTGAGGCATGGGGAGCTGGGTGGATGAACGGTTGAGGCATGGGGAGCTGGGTGGATGAAGGGTTGAGGCATGGGGAGCTAGGGAGCTGGGGAATGAAGGGTTGGGGGCTGGGGGATGGAGGGTTGAAGCATGGGGAGCTGAGGGGATGGAGGGTTGAGGCATGGGGAGCTGGGTGGATGAAGGGTTGAGGCATGGGGAGCTGGGTGGATGAAGGGTTGAGGCATGGGGAGCTGGGTGGATGAACGGTTGAGGCATGGGGAGCTGGGTGGATGAAGGGTTGAGGCATGGGGAGCTGGGTGGATGAAGGGTTGAGGCATGGGGAGCTGGGTGGATGAAGGGTTGAGGCATGGGGAGCTGGGTGGATGAAGGGTTGAGGCATGGGGAGCTGGGGGATGAAGGGTTGAGGCATGGGGAGCTGGGGGTTGAAGGGTTGAGGCATGGGGAGCTGGGTGGATGAACGGTTGAGGCATGGGGAGCTGGGTGGATGAAGGGTTGAGGCATGGGGAGCTAGGGAGCTGGGGAATGAAGGGTTGGGGGCTGGGGGATGGAGGGTTGAAGCATGGGGAGCTGAGGGGATGGAGGGTTGAGGCATGGGAGCTGGGTGGATGAAGGGTTGAGGCATGGGGAGCTGGGTGGATGAAGGGTTGAGGCATGGGGAGCTGGGTGGATGAACGGTTGAGGCATGGGGAGCTGGGTGGATGAAGGGTTGAGGCATGGGGAGCTGGGTGGATGAAGGGTTGAGGCATGGGGAGCTGGGTGGATGAAGGGTTGAGGCATGGAGAGCTGGGGGATGAAGGGTTGAGGCACGGGGAGCTTGGGGGATGAAGGGTTGAGGCACGGGGAGCTTGGGTGAGGAAGGATTGAGGCACGGGTGTTGGGGGGATGAAGTGAAGGGCAGGTGAAAGACTGCTTCAAATCCTTTGGCTTTTCTGGATATTCAGAACAGATCTCAATCTGTGTAATAGTATATAGTGTATCTCTCAGGCTTGTGTGTGTTCCTGTTCTGTATGTTTTGGTTAATACAACATTGGAAAAGAAATAGTGTGTGCAACAACATGTGTTCATGTTAACATCTCTGAGTAATCCGTATGCAAATCATCACATTTCCAATTGTATGTATAGACGCGTCAGGAACTGAAAGAGAGGGCCGTTTGTTGTTATTTCCATTGGTTTTTGAAGAGCGAAGCTGTCTCGTGTCAAGATGGATTTCAAGGGTCTTCATTTCCTGTCCTCCATGTTTTTTTTAACCCCTTCCTTTCCTCTTGTAAGTACCAGGCTGATCCTTTGCGAGGCTACCTCTTTTCCACCCCCCCACCCCCCTTTCACCAATTTGTTTCGTTGGCCACCACTGTCAGAAACTCAACGAGGGAGTGCACAAGCATTTGTCATGGGAACTTATGATGGTCTGTGGCAGTGGGATAATGGATGATACATCCATCCCCCCAATCTCTGTAACGAAGGCTCGCTGTAGTTTAGGAAATTAAATATGTATCCTTATGTCTCCCTCCCCCTTCCATCTCTCACTCTTACTCTCCATTCCTATGCAGATTGGCTTAATCTCCCCCACTCTCTCTTTTCTCTCTCTCTCAATGTCTCTCTCTACTCCTGCAGAGCTCCTTGCTTAGAGTCAGGGTTTACATTTCATCCCTGGGACTGGGTGAATACAGGGTTGGGGATTGGGACCATTGTGAGTGCAGTACAGGGACAATAGGAGCCTGAAGAGAGGAGAGGAGGGACTGAGACAGATAGTGTTCATGATGTCTGTTCCCCCCCCTGGATTGTGCTGTGCTGACATGCTTTAGAGGACGTCTAGAGTCCCCCCCCTCTCTCTCTCCTCAACTCATTGTCGCCCTTCACTCGCCACACACAGACTGACACACCAACAGACAGAAACACACACACACACACATTTCAAACATTACTCTATGTCTGCTCTGCTTGAAATTGATGAAACATAGTTAGACCAGTGGACACAGAGGGTCAGACCAATCAACAGCCTTCTTTCTGACAGCCTTCACACGATGGCTGAAAGTGAGCAGCAGTGAGTTTGGTAACAAAGAGACAAATATCTCACCCCCTGGATCTCAAACTTGGGTTGAACCGAGCACTATTGATTGTTCTGTGGATAAGACCAAAAGCAAACAGAGTGGGGGAGTGTATTGTCTGCTGTTGTCAACTCTACTCACATCATATCACACCTGCAGCTCTGCATACAGCAGTCCGGGGAGTGTCATGCAAATAGACTATTCTACTCACTTCTCCTTCTGCAATGCAGATAGAATGCAGATAGAATTTAGAACGCAGATTGAATTTAGAACTTGCCTCGTCTGCTACTGCAATAGCACCATTCTTACAATAAGAATGTCATCGACTAGTTTTTAATAACCCTACTGATTGGATATTCATATTTCTAATTTCATGATATGATATGATAAAGCCATATTTTGTGATGGCTGCGTTGGTTGTAGTTCCCTTGTGTGATTGTGCTTCGGGCTGGCGGAGCGATCCATTGTTTTAGTGCCTGATGGATTCATCAGTGGGCGTGTGAGACTATTTTCCCTCTGGTCACGTCAGGGTCATGACCCCTCATCTATCTAGGTATGCCGTGGTCTCCAGTAGACTATTACTCTCCTTTCTAAACTAGTCAGCATAACGCTATCCCCCTCTCTCTCTCTCACTCTCTCCCACTCCTCCTTACCTCCCTCCCAATTCCCCACTCCCCTCCCTCCCTAGGTTTTTCTCCCTCCTTTCTTACTCCCTTGTCTCACACCTTGTAACGGTTTAGATACGGCAGACACAGAAACAAAGGAAGGAGAAATTGGAATACTGTGCTGCTGTGTCTTGTCACTTAGTTGAGTCGACGGTGAAGGTCGCTGGTTCCAATCCCTGAGCCAACTAGGTGAAAAATCAGTTGATGTGCCTTTGAGCAAGGAACTTAACCCTAGTTGCTCCTGTAAGTCGCTCTAGATAAGAGCGCCTGCTAAATGACTAAAATGTGAAAATATATATTTTTTTCTTTAAGCCCATAATGTGTGTGTGAGGTGTATACTTTTGTTTCAAAGTAGATTTGTTTAAGACGACCAACAAACACTCTGTGTGACCCTGATTTAGCTCACTGCAGTAAAAGGTTAACCGCTCCCCACACACAGATCCATAACCCATGAGACATCCAGAAAACTCACATGAATGTTCAGATGATGTCCATTCCTATCCTAACATTCATTGTTGGGCCCATTACACAAGTGTATCTTTCCCAGCTGTGGACTGTGAGGTTGTGTAAGAAAGGATGCCGGCATGGTTCCTCATCCATGACAAAGGCATGACAACGACTCAGTTATTTCCTGTGCACCAGGCATTATTTCCTAAGTCCAGTCAGGTCGAGGCAAGATGACTTATGGCTGAATTACACTATAGGGCCAAGCCAAGCCAAACCTAGCAGAGCTGTAGTAGGCATAAGTGTGTCAGGCATGATGGCCAGGTCCACACATCTCTACCTCCCTCTTCCAGGAGAGAGACATCCAGCCAGGGATTATTTGACCTACCTACCCCCTCCAGGCCTCAGGTTACCCAGCCCACACATCTAGAGTTACAACCTGTTGACATACACCCACAGGACCATGACATCAGATAGCACAGGCACATGCTTTTCAATACTTCTTTTGCTAACGGTAGGGTGTGTGTGCATGCGTACATTGTGTGTGTGCGTGCGTGCTTTATCTCTGTGCGTGTGTCTTTTAACTGTACACTGTGTATGTGTGTGTAAACTCATGAGACAGGCAGGCCTGGAGTGGCACCATTTTACACACAGAAACCTCATTTGAAAGCTCATCTCCCTAACGTTGTCCCAACATTCTCTGTGTTTTACTGCATTGTTTGTGTGTGTGACCTTGTGTTCTGGACGACACATAGCTGTTGTGCAGAGAGAGCCGGCCGATTACATCAACTTGGCAGAGTCGGTGGAATTTTGTCTGGTTCTTTTCAGGACGTGAGATCGCAGAGCAGGGCAGTGTCCCAAATGCCACTATGTCCCCTATAAATTGCACTACTTTTGACCAGGGCCCATAGGGCACAACATGGGGAATTGGGTGCCATTTGGGATGCACCGGGAGAGCTTTAGTGTGGGAGGGGAGGAGGGAAGGACGAGGGGGAAGTGTGAAAGTTATTGATATTTGATACAGATAACAAAATAGGTTTAGGGGACAGAAAAAAAATCTACGAGATGTATCATAAATGGGATTTATAGATGATGAATAGGTATTGTGGTTTAGCTCTGAGTTAGAATAGTGTTGACTTGCCTGTCACAGTGACACCTCTACATCCCTGTCACTTGTCACAGCGAGACTGTTGCAGCTGGCCTGACCAAACCAATGGTCGAAACAAAACGGAAAAGTGTCCCAAAGTTGGTCGATATGTGTCCAGATCAATAGTTCCATTATCTCTCCGCACCATTGATTCCACAGTGAAGTTTAGCACCATTAAAAGGTTCTCAGCTAAACTGTGTGACACTGTCAGCAAACACAAAATGGGGTCTGAGATTGGATTGGATGCTGCTCTTTATGCTGTACCAGCACCACTTTAAATCCAGTCTAGTTACCCTGCTCTCCCTCCAGCTGGCTTTTTCCACTAGGGGAATTGGTTCTGGATGGTGTGTGTGTGTGTGTGTGTGTGTGTGTGTGTATGTGGGGGGGGGGGGGGCTATATTAAAGGCTATATAATGTCCTGTGGTAGCAGGGTCTTGTTTGTTTTCAGCTTGATTGAATAAGACACAGCAGAGTGGACTGGAAATCCCTGCTTTTTCCACCAGTCAGCTCAGTGCGGAGAAAGTAGCCAGTTTCCATGGAAACGCCTGAGCGAGATAAGCTTGTTCTGCAGCTCCTCTGTCTGCTTGCATGTTGTGTGTGTGTGATCTCTCGCGGATCTGGTAGGAATGAGGATCTATTAGGATCTAACTCAGTGTACTGGGGCCCAGGTGGCCATTGGGAGGAGCTGGCTGTCATTAGCAACGGTGCTCATGTTCTCTTTACTGTCTCGTCTCAGTTTACACACACTTCTTTCTCTCTATCCTTCCCTCTCTTCCGTTCTCTCTCTCCTCTATCCCTCTCTCTCTCCCTCTCTTTCTCTTCAACTCTTTCATCTTTCTCTCTCCTCTCTCGTTCTCTCTCTATCCTTTCCCTTTTCTCTCACACTCCTCTCACTCCTTCCCCTTTCTCTACCTATCCTCCCACCCTCTCCCTCATCTCCCCCTCTTTATCTTATACTCTCTGTTTACATAGTAGAAATGCAGTCAACTGTAGCTCCACACCCCTATTGGTGTCACTGTGGGGATAAACATCTCCATGGTGATGATAAACTGGGTGAAAGGGCAGGCCAGAGGGGGTGGGGGGCAGGGGAGAAGTCTATAGACTCAAGGTGGTATTATTATGTTGTACAGTGCCTTGCGAAAGTATTCTGCCCCGTTGAACTTTGCGACCTTTTGCCACATTTCAGGCTTCAAACATAAAGATGTAAAACTGTATTTTTTTGTGAAGAATCAACAACAAGTGGGACACAATCATGAAGTGGAACGACATTTATTGGATATTTCAAACTTTTTTAACAAATCAAAAACTGAAAAATTGGGCGTGCAAAATTATTCAGCCCCTTTACTTTCAGTGCAGCAAACTCTCTCCAGAAGTTCAGTGAGGATCTCTGAATGATCCAATGTTGACCTAAATGACTAATGATGATAAATACAATCAACCTGTGTGTAATCAAGTCTCCGTATAAATGCACCTGCAATGTGATCGTCTCAGAGGTCCGTTAAAAGCGCAGAGAGCATCATGAAGAACAAGGAACACACCAGGCAGGTCCGAGATACTGTTGTGAAGAAGTTTAAAGCCGGATTTGGATACAAAAAGATTTCCCAAGCTTTAAACATCCCAAGGAGCACTGTGCAAGCGATAATATTGAAATGGAAGGAGTATCAGACCACTGCAAATCTACCAAGACCTGGCCGTCCCTCTAAACTTTCAGCTCATACAAGGAGAAGACTGATCAGAGATGCAGCCAAGAGGCCCATGATCACTCTGGATGAACTGCAGAGATCTACAGCTGAGGTGGGAGACTCTGTCCATAGGACAACAATCAGTCGTATATTGCACAAATCTGACCTTTATGGAAGAGTGGCAAGAAGAAAGCCATTTCTTAAAGATATCCATAAAAAGTGTTGTTTAAAGTTTGCCACAAGCCACCTGGGAGACACACCAAACATGTGAAAGAAGGTGCTCTGGTCAGATGAAACCAAAATTGAACAATGCAAAACGTTATGTTTGGCGTAAAAGCAACACAGCTCATCACCCTGAACACACCATACTCACTGTCAAACATGGTGGTGGCAGCATCATGATTTTGGCCTGCTTTTCTTCAGCAGGGACAGGGAAGATGGTTAAAATTGATGGGAAGATTGATGGAGCCAAAATAAGGACCATTCTGGAAGAAAACCTGATGGAGTCTGCAAAAGACCTGAGACTGGGACGGAGATTTGTCTTCCAACAAGACAATGATCCAAAACATAAAGCAAAATCTACAATGGAATGGTTCAAAAATAAACATATCCAGGTGTTAGAATGGCCAAGTCAAAGTCCAGACCTGAATCCAATCGAGAATCTGTGGAAAGAACTGAAAACTGCTGTTCACAAATGCTCTCCATCCAACCTCACTGAGCTCGAGCTGTTTTTCAAGGAGGAATGGGAAAAAATGTCTGTCTCACGATGTGCAAAACTGATAGAGACATACCCCAAGCGACTTACAGCTGTAATCGCAGCAAAAGGTGGCGCTACAAAGTATTAACTTAAGGGGGCTGAATAATTTTGCACGCCCAATTTTTCAGTTTTTGATTTGTTAAAAAAGTTTGAAATATCCAATAAATGTCGTTCCACTTCATGATTGTGTCCCACTTGTTGTTGATTCTTCACAAAATATACAGTTTTATATCTTTATGTTTGAAGCCTGAAATGTGGCAAAAAGTTGCAAAGTTCAAGGGGGCCGAATACTTTCGCAAGGCACTGTATAACACCTTAGCCAATGTGCTGGTGCTAGCTCTTTGGGGGTCTAGGGCCTAACATTAGGTCGGGTTACTGTAAAAGCACTTTGTGACAAACGTTGTTATTGAGAGGGCTATGGAAATATAATTTCATTGATTGATTGATACTAATTATTGTGAATGTGTTTCTCTCTATTTCCAGAACTCTCTGAAGAAGAGAGGCGCTCGGCCAAACAACAAGCCAGAGAAGAAGCCATCTGTCCAGGTAACTTAGACGAACAGAGACCTTCAATGTTTTTTCTACTTTGAACAGCCAAAAGGAAAATCTCATATAGATTTGCAAACGACTCAACCAAAGAAAGACTGCAGCTGCAGTAGTTTGTCTCCAGACACTCACCTCTGATTCTTACCTCAGCTATTGAACCCAAAGTCAGTACTAAAGTATTACAGTTACACTGATTGTTCTCGCTTTCACAATTTAGTCCATAGTGGGAGTTGTGGAGGTCGTCGATGGGAGAGATGATTCACAGATAGCACTTCATACAGTATTACTAGTTTGACATGACCAGCTCAGACTGTGCACATTCCTCTCTCTCTCTCTCTCTCAATTCAAAGGGAAACATATGTTTACATTGCCAAAGCAAGTGATATTGACCATAAACAAACGTGAAATAAACAAGGGAAATAAACAATCAAAGAGGAACATGAAACATTACACACAAACGTTTTAAAAGAAGTATGAAAGGGAAAATACAGGACATTCAGAATGTATTCAGCCTAACCTTAACACAGCATCCAACCCGGAAGCCAGCCGCACCAATGTGTTGGAGGAAACACAGTGCGCCTGGCGACCTGGTTAGCACGCACTGCGCCTGGCCCGCCACAGGAGTCGCCAGAACGCGATGAGACAAAGATATCCCTACCGGCCAACCCTCCCTAACCCGGACGACGCTAGGCAAATTATGCGTCGCCCCATGGCCTTCCAGGACGCAGCCGGCTGTGACAGAACCTGGGCTCGAACCCAGAGTCTCTGGTGGCACTGCGATGCAGTGTTCCTGTTTTGATTAATTTGATAGAGTGGGTTAGGTGTTCTCTATACCAAATTAGCTTACCCCCTGAGTCTTTTTTCTTGTTTCACACCTGGTATTTTGGTGGATGGGACTAACAGCACACTGTAACTTAGAGGGCAACCAGCGTGTCCATCTCCTCTATACCATGTTTCTTGTAGGATGCTAATTTATTTGATGAAGTCTGGGTTCCTGCTCTTTAATCCAAAGGCAGACCTATATTCCGGGATAAGATAGTAAAAAATGTGTGTTCCATAGTGTTCGCTCTCGCTCTCTCTTCCTCCATTTCTGTGGGGATGAGGTTAATGCTTAATATCATATTATTGGAGTGCCACTGTGACATACTGTAATTGGTGTAAACCCTCTCCAGACTGTGTTTGATGTTCTGGGAAAATAAATAAATAAAGTACACAACACATTATTTAATGGGTCTTTACCATTTTGAGTCAGTTGGTTAAATAATAGCGGGTGTTTAATATTCAAAATAGCTTATGTACAACAATGTACCTCAATGCCCCCAGCTAGCACACATTACACTGTAATATAGTATGCATGACTCCCCAGTGTTGCATCAACCTATCCCACTTTGCCCCCAAAAAATCCATAGCATTGGTCTAAATATTTGAAGGGGTTAATATGAGAATGTCAGATGAGTTTAAGCCAGAAAGAAACTCCCAAACATTTTTTTGTTTGTTTGAAATTTTGGCCTCGCAATCTTTCTCTCTCGGTCTCTCTCTCTGTGGTATGTGAAAGGATATATTGTCATTGTGTGTGTGAGTGAGGCAGTGTGTTGTCAGTGTTCCTAACAGCTGGTCTCTGTGCCTCTCTGGGGCCAGCAGGAGGACAACTCTGACCTCAAGTGCCAGCTTCATTTTGCCAAGGAGGAGTCCGTTCTCATGTGCAAGAAGCTGACCAAGATGGCCAAGGACAGCGAGGCCATGCGGGAGGAACTGGCCAAGTACCGCTCGGTCTACGGCGATGTGGACGCCTCACTCACCGTGGAGGAGGTCAACGACTCACCCCACACCCGAGAGGCCGAGGTTAGAGTTCACCTGAAGCTGGTGGAGGAGGAAGCCAACCTGCTGAGCCGGCGCATCGTGGAACTAGAGGTGGAGAACCGTGGCCTACGGGCCGAGATGGACGACATGAAGGGCCAGGAGCTGCCTCCAGGGCTGGGGCTGGGAGGCATGGGAGGCTCTGGAGGAGGAGGTCTGGATAACGTGATGGAGCTCCAGAGGCACCTGCAGTTTGTGGAGGAGGAAGCGGAGCTGCTGCGGCGCTCGCTGCTGGAGATGGAGGAGCAGAACAAGCTGCTGATGAACGAGATCAACCGCTACAAGTCGGAGCTGCCGCTGACGTTGGACCCAAACCAGGACGACTCCTCGTCCATCTCTCTCCTGGAGGACGGTCATGGTGGGGGGGCTCTCATCAGCACCGAGGCCCCCCAGGAGGAGCTGCTGCAGGCCGCCAGGCTCCAGATCGGGGAGCTGAGCGGCAAAGTGAAGAAGCTCCAGTACGAGAACCGTGTGTTGCTGTCCAACCTGCAGCGCTGCGACCTGGCCTCCTACCACAGCTCTTCTAGGCCCACCCTGGAGACCGACGCTGAGGCAGGGGACTCGGCCGAGTGCCTCCCCAGCCAAGCGTGCCGGGAAGGCCCCATCGGAGGGGAGAACAAGCCCCTGGAGGAGAAGGAGAAGAAGACGTCCACGGGGGTTCCCATTCACCTGCACGGTAACGTCCCCCTGGGGCTGAATGACCATGAGGCCCTGCTGGCCATGAGGGACCAGGCCCGCCTCATCTCTACAGCCATCCAGCTGCTGACCGCTTCCGATTCCAACTGCCCCTCCTTCTCCCTCTACCGCAAGATCTCCTCCAACTCCTCCGGGGAGACTGCAGAGCCCTGTGTCCCAGAGAAGAGCCAGCAGTCCCAACCCTCGGAGCTGCAGGACCTGCCCCTGGTGGAGGCTTTGACGGGCAGGCTGCGAGCACTGCACACCCAGCTCCAGGCCTTCGTGAAGCGAGTGGAGAGCCTTGGCAGCGCCCCTCCTGGGAGTGAGCAGGTGGAGGTGGCATCCCCCCTGCCTCTACTGTCCGAAGCTGGAGACTCCGTGGTGGATACGCCCTCTGCCTCACACCCCTGCCCTCCAGACGACCAGGCGGGTGAGATCACTGCAGGGCAGAAGGTAAGAATGAACACCCTCCTCCTCTTCCCACCACTCATTTATTATTGATTTTGTTTCTTTCCTTTTCTTTCATATGCTCCTTTTTTGTAGCAAGGCTATTATTTCTGTTCCGTTTGCTCCCACCCCTTCCCAGCTCACACTATGGTTTCTCCCTGCCGGCACACATGACATGACACGCATGCTGCTTTGATGCCTTATAACCTGTTATAGATGCTACATAGAGCTCAGGGCTCAAATGAAGCCACCACTGTGCTGCATGACAACTAGAATGATAAAGAAATCATAGAAGCCGTAAGCCACCATCTATTTACACACATCGAAATACAATTTGCATATCCAAGTAAATGCACTCTAGTAAAGTTGGTTCTATGCTTAGAGTTAAGCTCCATTAGAGGCCAACTGAGTCCCAACCCCATCCGCTGTCTCCCCCCATCCCTCCCTCTCTCACCCCATCCCCCCATCTCTCCCTCCCCATCTCATGACTCCCTCTCTCACCCCATCCCCCCATCTCTCCCTCCTCATCCCTCCCTCTCTCACCCCGTCTCTCCTTCTCTCAAAACATCCCTCCCTCTCTCACCCCGTCCCTCCCTCTCTCACCCCGTCCCTCCCTCTCTCACCCCGTCCCTCCCTCTCTCACCCCGTCCCTCCCTCTCTCACCCCGTCTCTCCTTCTCTCACCCCGTCCCTCCCTCTCTCACCCCGTCCCTCCCTCTCTCACCCCGTCCCTCCCTCTCTCACCCCGTCCCTCTCTCTCTCTCACCCCGTCCCTCTCTCTCTCTCACCCCGTCCCTCTCTCTCTCTCACCCCGTCCCTCCCTCTCTCACCCCGTCCCTCCCTCTCTCACCCCATCCCTCCCTCTCTCACCCCGTCCCTCCCTCTCTCACCCCGTCTCTCCCTCTCTCACCCCGTCCCTCCCTCTCTCACCCCGTCCCTCCCTCTCTCACCCCGTCCCTCCCTCTCTCCCCTCTCACTGCATGGGCACCATGACCGCTGCTTTCTTCACTTGTTTCCCTTTCTTCCTCTCTTCTTTCACTCCTTTGATTATGTTAATCCCGTCTCCTACACTCTCCTCTTACGGTCCTTCACTCCCACCCTCATCCCCCAACCCTCCAGCCGTCGCTCCTACTTCTCATCATTGTTTTGGTTCTGTTCTCCACTCTGTCCTACTCCACTCTGACAAAGCTGTTTTTCCTTTACATACTTTTATTTGTCCTGTGAGGTTCATTTTTTATTTTCAATGTGTCTTGCGGATCTTCCATTTTGGTTGTATTGTTTTGTTTTCGATTCCCTCTCTCCCTACCATATGTCTCCCCTCATCTTCTTCCTTCCCTTTCCTCTGTTCCTCTTTCCCTCTTTTTATTATTTTGTTTCATTTTTATTCATTAACTTGCCCATGCATGCAGCAGCCCAACTTTAGGGACCAATCAGAGCGCGAAGTGAAAGGTCAGGAGGAGGAGGAGGGTGACAGCCACATTGACAACAACAAGAACCAGGTTAAACAGGAGACGGACACAGCCCGGGTAGGTCACTGCTATAGAACAGTCAAAACACACACATGCATACGCACACACACACACACACACACACACACACACACACACACACACACACACACACTGTGCACTCCTTGATGGCCCAAACATGCGTTTTAGGCTGTCTTTAGGCTCGCTTCCCTCATTCTTTCATGTGATAGATAGTGGGGGAATCAGGTTGGAATCACACTGCAGTAAACACAATGACATCAGCTCTTGAAGTGAGCAGAGGAAGTGTCTGCTGCTCAGTGTTCGTTTGACCTTTCCGTAGCAGGTCTCCTTGGAAACCTGGGCTGTGAGGGAGGGGCAACTGCAGAAGCAATGAATAGAGCAGAGAGCAACACAATCGCCACAACCCGCTCTCCTGTTACAGGATATACAATGTTGCTTTTATAATATGTCATGAAAGGGAAGGTTTCTCTCTGGGCTGTACTGTAGCACATAATCAGTCATCTGAACACACACTCCCTAACTGTGAGAACTAGAGAAACTCATTGTTGCTGTCAGTAGGCTGGTTATTAAAGGTTCTCCAGAGTAAACACATTCTCGAAATATAGAATTATATAATGATAGTAGATTGTTAACTATGACAACATTCAGCAGGCCACATTAAATCAGCTTGTGGGTGACTTTCGGCCCACGGGCCACGTGTTTGAAATAAGTAGGTCTAATAATTCACCCTGTGTCTCACTCAGTAACCTCTGCATCACAAACTACTGTTGGCTTCTACACATTGTCATCCACATTATCATCCACCCTGCTCCTCTCCCCTCTCAGTGATCAATGATGAGGCTGCCAGGTCTGGGGAGATCAGGACCAGCTCCGGTGAGGGAAGGAGTAAAGGACAGGGGATAGGACAGGCAGGCAGTAACACCTTGGCCCTACGCCAGGCGACGTTATCACACGCAGACTGCCTGAGTGCTCTGTGTGTCTGTAGAGACAGGGTCGGTCGATAGAAGCGTGACAGGGCTGATGTATGGACATGGATGTTGGTGGGAACCTGGGGTCCATCAGGCTGACTGTGTTCTGGGTCTTATTCATTAGGGAACATAGTTTCAAAACGTTGTGCAGGTTGTCCCTCCCCGTTTTAGTCAGTTTTCTCCTGTTTAGTGCCTAATGAATACGGCCCTGGTCTCTCCCCACTGAGTGGTGCCTCTTGTGTCCATTACCACCAACTAACCCTTTCAGAGTAACTGTGTAATGTTAAAAATAGGGTACTATATCCTGCTCAGAAAGGAACTTAAATAGAAGAATCTTCTGCGGGACAGTAAGACTGACATAATGCTGTGAAAGGCATTGTAAACTGACAGCAGGTTATCCATGTACATGGAGTCTGTGTCTAAGGCTTGGCTAGGGAATGTAAGCCTTTTATACAACTGTTATGGTCTATGAGGCAAATATGCATTGGAATGTGAGGAAATTGAAAGGTTTAGCAGCTGAAATTGAGCTCCCTTCACTCTTACTCATTGGATCCCTTTGGTGAGAGAAAGAGGGTGTCAGAAGTCACTTACAGAGGCTGTTGAGGAGAAGGAGAAAGGGGGAGAAATGCAAAAGCGGGCTACGGTGTAAGTTATTTAAAAAATTGGCTGCAAATCCATTTGTGACTGGCTGAGTAATAGTGAGCTACAGTGTCATAGTGCAATTGGAACTTGCACTGGCAGGGACTCTCTCAGAATACACAGGGAGGGTAGAGTTGTTGGGAGGGCATACTGCCAAGATGTTGTTTATCCCTAGTAAATAACCAAGTAGATTGTAGTCGATTAGGAGTAGATATTGAGTGTGCAACTTTCTTTTTTCACAAAGAATTTTAAAACGTGTGGAAAAAACAATGATTCCAGCATTGCAACATCTAAATAAACGAACATTAAAATAATATTGTATTTTCACTTATCTGTCAAAGCCCTCAGAGAATCTTGGGACAAAACATAAAGGTTGTTATTGTACCTCAAAACACAGCAGTAGTCTTAAAGTGCCATTTAAACACAGATATCCATGGAACATTATGACACAGTGGATAATGGAATAATATTTTAAACCTTCAGAGTCTATTAATGCCCCTCAGCGTATTTCAGTCTTCCACAGAACACACCCATTGATCCACCTTATCAAATTCTACACACTAATTGGTAAAGAGAAAAAATGTTGGGCGCTGAGTGATAATGAAAAGCTTGAGTGGCTGGTCTTGTGCCTGTCATTAGAACGTAGCATTTCGTAGGTTAGCGCTAATGGTAGGCTGGGGTGGCCCCCACCACGGGTTAGCGAGAAGCGAAGAAGAAGAACACTAAGGGGAACTCCTCTCACTCAACAGCCAAATGAAGCATGTGACGGTACTACAGATGAGGTGTATTTGTTGGACCATGGGGCCCAGTGTGGGTGTGTGAGTGTGCTGTATGTCTTTAACTGTGTGACAGGTTGGATTGTTGTTCCCCCACCACGGGTTAGCGAGAAGCGAAGAAGAACACTACTACGAGGGACAGTAACTCCAGTAACTGATCTGTCAATGGAGGATATGTTTCAGTTGTGGGAAGTGGTGTGGTATGCTTTACACTTTACAGGGTGTTCTAGCATTGCAGAGTGTATGGTAATCTAGCTATAATGGTGTATCCCTCCTTCCCTCAGCAGATCAGTGAGCTGCAGGCCCTTCTGTTGGAGGCGAGGGACACTGCTTGCAGGACGCAGGAGGAACGGACTGTGGAGAGGCAGGAGGAACGGACTGTGGAGAGGCAGGAGGAACGGACTGTGGAGAGGCAGGAGGAACGGACTGTGGAGAGGCAGGAGGAACGGACTGTGGAGAGGCAGGAGGAACGGACTGTGGAGAGGCAGGAGGAACGGACTGTGGAGAGGCAGGAGGAACGGACTGTGGAGAGGCAGGAGGAACGGACTGTGGAGAGACGGGATCACAGAGGCCCCACCCACAGCAGCTCACAGACATTCACACAGGTACACAATCATCAACCTGTTCTATATCTATGTACACAACACTGACTACAGTCAAACCCTTCTAAACCACACAGAGCATTGTTACTGTAACATCTTGTCAATGCTAATAGAGTATGCACCACACCTGAGAACAGTATGGTATCACTACTATGATATGTACAACAACAACAATGTATTATATACATGCATTCACCCACTTAGCAAACAGCTAAAGCAAACTCCATAAACGGTGCTGCACGTAATCGCTTATCATAACAACACTGGCACTGTGAGCCCCTGTAGCCCACTGACTGGCCTGTCTCCTCTCTGTGTGTGTGTGTGTGTGCGTACGCCTGCCTGCCTGCGTGTGTTTGTCTCTCCCTCTGTCTCCAGCTGCAGGAGGAGCACCAGAAGGCCCTGACGAGAAGGGACTTCCAGCTGCAGGAGGAGCACCAGAAGGCCCTGACGAGAAGGGACTTCCAGCTGCAGGAGGAGCACCAGAAGGCCCTGACGAGAAGGGACTTCCAGCTGCAGGAGGAGCACCAGAAGGCCCTGACGAGAAGGGACTTCCAGCTACAGAGTCTGAGTCTGCAGACGCGGCTGCAGCAGAAGTTCTGGAGCCAAGAGAGGACCCTGATGTTGCAGGAGTCCCAGCAGCTCAAGCAGACCCTGCTGCTGCTCAGCCTCAAGCTGCGTTGCTTCCTCAAACAGTGGCGTCTGGGACGCAAGCTGGACACGGAGGCCAAGGATGTCCTGGAGGTACGGGACTGACGAGCCACCCTCGCCCTTTGAATCAGCCACTTAGCTGTGGCATAGTGGTTTGGTTGGTTGATATTATTTTATCCTCGTTAGCCAGCAGCATTCCACCCTGCATCCCACTTCTGGCTTGCTTCTGAAACTAAGCGTTGGTTTGTCCTGGTTGGTCCCTGGATGGGAGACCAGATATTGCTGGAAGTAGTGTTGGAGGGTCAGTAGGAGGCACTCTTTCCTCTGGTCTAAAACAATGTAAATATCCCAATGCCCCAGGGCAGTGATTGGGGACGTTGCCCTGTGTAGGGTGCCGGGATGATTAGGTAACCGTGACGGTGGACACCAGGGTTAACAGCCCTACTCTTACAATAATTGTAAGTCTCGGTTACCTAATCATCCCCAGCTTACAATTGGCTCGTTCATCCTGTAACTATTCCCCAGGTTGTTGCTGTAAATGAGAATGTGGAATGTGTTCTCAGTCAACTTACTGGGTTAAATCAAATAAATTAGCTGTTTAAGAAACATGGCTGACTAATAATTTGCTGTGTGTTTCCCTACAGGTGAACAGCCTGAAGGAGCTGTACCTGCTGTTGGAGGAGGAGAGTCTGGCCGCCCACCCCCAACAGGGAGACAACAAGATTACCTCCGCAGAGGAGCAGCACCTCTGCCCCACCATCTCCAAGGAGCTCTGTGTGCTGGAGAAGAGCTACACACAGGTGCAGGAACAGGTCACACTTAGGTCATATTCATTGGTGCACACCGTTGCAAAAATGTTTTGCTACAGAAAACAAAAACAAGCCTTTGTTATTGGACAAGTTCAGCTTTTTCCTCTCGGTTTCAGTGGGTTCTTTCTGTTTAGTGTCTACTGAAGACATCCCTGACAACACACAGGAAACAGCTGTTATTGATCAAGTGCATGACATGGAGATCCTCTCAAATGTCATGTTCATCTCTATAATGTTGAGGTCATTCACTGATTCTCCATCCTGTCCGTGGCCTAGACGAGCGGCGTGAGCAGCACACTGGCGGACCTGAAGGGAGCGCTCCAGGATCTGAGCGGAGAGCTGCGAGAGGAGCGCCAGGGCTCTCAGGAACTGACCCAGCAGTTTGCCCGCGCTAAGGCCTCCTGGGAGGTGGAGAGGACAGAGCTCAAGAGCCTCATTACCCAGGTAAGACCACATCACCAAGAAGGGCGCAACTAGCATAGAAATATAATTACTAGAATGGAAATTTGACTTCACCATCATGGGTACACTCAGTATGGCTGACATGGTATTGTGCTAGCTAGTCTATAGAAACCCTCTGTTGTATAGTTATAGTTTCAAACCCATAGTTTACCTGAAACCAACTAAAAACCTTATTTGGCTAGTTCAGAGGCCAGTCTATTATGTAGCTTACAGACCAATGGATTTCAGATTTGTCACGGTCCCTGCCTGACCATTATCTTAGAGGCTTAGCATAAGGCATCCCTGCGAGGGTAATACATCAGCCGTTACACCAGACTACTGGATAGAGAGGGCTGATAATAGGACTCTGGCCACCAGGGTTAGGATCGTTCCCTAATTGGAGGTAGAAAAATACTTTAGAGTAGACTCTTGCCTGATCAGTCAGACCTGCTATATACCTACTGGGCTCCAATCGTTTCTCCTGTTGGCTGCCTGGATGTCTGAGGCAAAGACATTGATTGTATGACCATTAAATGGGCTTTTCTAGTTATAAATAAGAAAGGTCTTCATTCAGCATGCAGGATAGCACCCTCTGAAGCTGTACGAAGATCAAGTCACCCATTCATAAAGGATGACATGACCTGTCATTTGTCACAGTTTTACTGAGAGAAGCTTCCGAGCTGCGGGGAGCTGAGATGATCAGAGGCAGGAATCAGTAGTCACGTCACTGGATATTCTGGGTATTCATTTATTCATTTAATCACCAATACTCATGTTGACAAGTGGCTTGAAACTGATGATATCCCGAGGTGGTGGATTTGTGCCAATCTATCTGTCTGAGGTTTAGTTTGGCCGTCTACATTTCCCCCAGACCTCTGTTCACTGTGTGTGTGTGTGTCTCTGTGTGTGTCTCTGTGTGTGTCTCTGTGTGTGTGTGTGTGTCTCTGTGTGTGTGTGTGTGTGTGTGTGTGTGTCTCTGTGTGTGTGTGTGTGTGTGTGTGTGTGCGCGTGTGCGTGCTCATCTGTGTGCGTGCATGCGGGCGAGAGAGTGAGCGACAGAGGTAACTGGCAGTGAGAGATGAGGTTAATATACAGACTCCTCGGGACCTGAGACACTCATAACAACATCCTCCATAATGACATAAATGAACAGGGTTTGAGACAGGTCACCACATTACACCGAGATAATGTATATATTATCAGACCAGTGGGGAAATAGAAGGCAAAAAAGAGAAAAGGAATGAAGAGAGGAAGAGATGGAGAGGAATAATGAGAGGAGGGATAGAGAGGGGGATAGAGAGAGGGGGGGGATAGAGAGAGGGGGAGAGAGAGAGAGAGGGGGGAGAGAGAGAGAGGGGGAGAGAGAGAGAGGGGGGAGAGAGAGAGAGAGGGGGGGAGAGAGAGAGAGAGGGGGATAGAGAGAGAGAGGGGGGAGAGAGAGAGAGAGAGAGAGGGGGATAGAGAGAGAGAGAGGGGGGATAGAGAGAGAGAGGGGGGGATAGAGAGAGAGAGAGGGGGGAGAGAGAGAGAGGGGGGTAGAGAGAGAGAGGGGGGATAGAGAGAGAGAGAGGGGGGATAGAGAGAGAGAGAGAGGGGAGAGAGAGAGTGGGGGTGAAATAGAGAGAGAGGGGGATAGAGAGAGAGAGAGAGGGGGATAGAGAGAGAGAGAGAGAGAGAGAGGGGGATAGAGAGAGAGAGAGAGAGAGAGAGAGGGGGAATAGAGAGAGAGAGAGGGGGAATAGAGAGAGAGAGGGGGAATAGAGAGAGAGAGGGGAATAGAGAGAGAGAGGGGGGAATAGAGAGAGGGGGGATAGAGAGAGAGGGGGATAGAGAGAGGGGGATAGAGAGAGAGGGGGATAGAGAGAGAGGGGGATAGAGAGAGAGGGGGATAGAGAGAGAGAGGGGGGATAGAGAGAGAGAGGGGGATAGAGAGAGAGGAGGGGGGAGAGAGAGAGAGGAGGGGGATAGAGAGAGAGGGGGGAGAGAGAGAGAGGGGGGAGAGAGAGAGAGGGGGAGAGAGAGGGGGGGATAGAGAGAGAGAGAGAGAGGGGGATAGAGAGAGAGAGGGGGATAGAGAGAGAGAGAGAGAGAGGGGGATAGAGAGAGAGAGAGGGGGATAGAGAGAGAGAGGGGGATAGAGAGAGAGGGAGGGGGATAGAGAGAGAGAGGGGGATAGAGAGAGAGAGGAGAGGAGAGAGAGAGTGGGGGGGTGAAATAGAGAGAGAGGGAGAGAGAGAGAGAGAGAGAAAGAGGGGGGATAGAGAGAGAGAGAGAGAGAGAGGGGGATAGAGAGAGAGAGAGAGAGAGAGAGGGGGGGAATAGAGAGAGAGGGGGAATAGAGAGAGAGAGAGGGGAATAGAGAGAGGGGGATAGAGAGAGAGGGGGGATAGAGAGAGAGGGGGGATAGAGAGAGAGGGGGGATAGAGAGAGAGAGGGGGATAGAGAGAGAGAGAGAGAGGGGGAATAGAGAGAGAGAGTGGGGGATAGAGAGAGAGAGAGGGGGAATAGAGAGAGAGAGAGGGGGAATAGAGAGAGGGGGAATAGAGAGAGGGGGAATAGAGAGAGAGGGGGAGAGAGAGAGAGGGGGATAGAGAGAGAGAGAGAGAGAGAGAGGGAGGGGGATAGAGAGAGAGAGGGGGTGATAGAGAGAGAGAGAGAGGGGGATAGAGAGAGAGAGAGAGAGAGGGGGAATAGAGAGAGAGAGAGGGGGAATAGAGAGAGGGGGGGGAATAGAGAGAGGGGGAATAGAGAGGGGGAATAGAGAGAGAGGGGGAGACAGAGAGAGAGGGGGATAGAGAGAGAGAGAGGGGGATAGAGAGAGAGAGGGGGGGGTAGAGAGAGAGAGAGAGGGGGTAGAGAGAGAGGAGAGAGGGGGATAGAGAGAGAGGGGATAGAGAGAGAGAGAGAGAGAGGGGGGGATAGAGAGAGAGAGGGGGGGATAGAGAGAGAGAGAGGGGGGGGGATAGAGAGAGAGAGAGGGGGATAGAGAGAGAGAGAGGGGGGGAGAGAGAGGGGGATAGAGAGAGGGGGGGATAGAGAGAGAGGGGGGGGGGGAATAGAGAGAGAGAGAGAGAGGGGGATAGAGAGAGAGAGAGAGAGAGAGAGGGGGGATAGAGAGAGGGGGTAGAGAGAGAGAGAGAGGGGGATAGAGAGAGAGAGGGGGATAGAGAGAGAGAGGGTGGATAGAGAGGGGGATAGAGAGAGAGAGGGGGAATAGAGAGAGAGAGGGGGATAGAGAGAGAGAGAGGGGGATAGAGAGAGAGGGGGATAGGGGGGGAGAGAGGAGAGAGAGAGAGAGGGGATAGCGAGAGAGAGAGGGGGATAGAGAGAGAGGGGGATTGAGAGAGAGGGGATAGAGAGAGAGGGGGATAGAGAGAGAGGGGGGGAATAGATAGAGAGGGGGAAAGGGGGAATAGAGAGAGAGGGGGATAGAGAGAGAGAGGGGGATAGAGAGAGAGGGGGGGATAGAGAGAGAGGGGGGATAGAGAGAGAGAGGGGGATAGGGAGAGGGGGATAGAGAGAGAGAGAGAGGGGGGGGGAATAGAGAGGGAGAGGGGGATATAGAGAGAGAGAGGGGGATAGAGAGCGAGAGAGAGGGGATAGAGAGAGAGGGGGATAGAGAGAGTCAGGGGGATAGAGAGAGAGAGAGAGAGAGAGGGGGATAGAGAGAGAGGGGGAGAGAGAGAGGGGGGGGGATAGAGAGGGGGAATAGAGAGAGAGAGGGTGGAGAGAGAGAGGGGGGGATAGAGAGAGAGAGAGGGGGGATAGAGAGAGAGAGAGGGGGATAGAGAGAGAGGGGGATAGAGAGAGAGAGAGAGGGGGATAGAGAGAGAGAGAGGGGGATAGAGAGAGAGGGGGATAGAGAGAGAGAGAGAGAGAGCGGGGGAATAGAGAGAGAGAGAGGGGGGATAGAGAGAGAGAGAGGGGGAATAGAGAGAGAGAGGGGGATAGAGAGAGAGAGAGAGAGAGAGAGAGAGAGGGGGATAGAGAGAGAGGGGGATAGAGAGAGAGGGGAATAGAGAGGGAGAGGGGGATAGAGAGAGAGAGAGAGAGAGAGAGGGGGATAGAGAGAGAGGGGGAATAGAGAGAGAGAGAGGGGGATAGAGAGAGAGAGGGGGGGATAGAGAGAGAGAGGGGGATAGAGAGAGAGAGAGAGGGGGGGATAGAGAGAGAGAGAGGGGGGATAGAGAGAGAGAGAGAGAGAGGGGGATAGAGAGAGAGAGGGGGATAGAGAGAGAGAGGGGGATTGAGAGAGAGAGGGGGATAGAGAGAGAGACAGGGGGATAGAGAGAGAGGGGGGGAATAGAGAGAGAGAGAGAGAGAGAGAGAGAGAGAGAGAGAGAGGGGGATAGAGAGAGAGAGGGGGATAGAGAGAGAGGGGGATAGAGAGGGAGGGGGGATAGAGAGAGAGAGGGGGATAGAGAGAGAGAGAGGGGGGGATAGAGAGAGAGAGAGAGGGGGATAGAGAGAGAGAGGGGGGGGGAATAGAGAGAGAGAGGGGGGGGAATAGAGAGAGAGAGAGGGGGATAGAGAGAGAGAGAGAGAGGGGGAATAGAGAGAGAGAGAGGGGGATAGAGAGAGAGAGAGGGGGGGAATAGAGAGAGAGAGAGAGGGGATAGAGAGAGTGAGAGAGAGGGGGGATAGAGAGAGAGAGAGAGGGGGGGATAGAGAGAGAGAGAGAGGGGGGGATAGAGAGAGAGAGAGAGAGAGAGAGAGGGGGATAGAGTTATATTATCTATATTATATTATCTATCTTACTTGCTTTGGCAATGTTAACACATGTTTCCCATGCCAATAAAGCCCTTGAATTGAATTGAATTGAATTGAATTGAATTGAGAGAGAGAGTGGGGATAGAGAGAGGGGGGGGGATAGAGAGAGAGAGACCCCACAGTGTGCCATCACAGCAGCAAGATTTGTGACCTGTTGCCACAAGAAAAGGGCTTCCAGTGAAGAACAAACACCATTGTAAATACAACCCATATTTGTTTGATTTATTTTCCCTTTTGTACTTTCACTATTTGCACATCGTTACAACACTGTATATAAACATAATATGACATTTGAAATGTCTATTATTTTGAAACTTCTGTGAGTGTAATGTTTACTGTTCAGTTGTATTGTTTATTTCACTTTTGTTTATTATCTACTTCACTTGCTTTGGCAATGTTAACACATGTTTCCCATGCCAATAAAGCCCTTCAATTGAGTGGGGAATAAATAGAGGGAGAGAGAGAATAAATAGAGGGAGAGAGAGAATAAATAGAGGGAGAGAGAGAATAAATAGAGGGTGAGAGAGAATAAATAGAGGGAGAGAGAGAATAAATAGAGGGTGAGAGAGAATAAACAGAGGGAGAGAGAGAATAAATAGAGGGAGAGAGAGAATAAATAGAGGGAGAGAGAGAATAAATAGAGGGTGAGAGAGAATAAATAGAGGGTGAGAGAGAATAAATAGAGGGTGAGAGAGAATAAATAGAGGGAGAGAGAGAATAAATAGAGGGAGAGAGAGAATAAATAGAGGGTGAGAGAGAATAAATAGAGGGAGAGAGAGAATAAATAGAGGGAGAGAGAGAATAAATAGAGGGAGAGAGAGAATAAATAGAGGGAGAGAGAGAATAAATAGAGGGAGAGGGGGGGATAAACAGAGAGAGAATACATAGAGGGAGAGAGAGGGGAATAAACAGAGAGAGAGAGAGAATAAATTGAGGGAGAGAGGGGGAATAAATAGAGGGAGAGAGAGGGGGAATAAACAGAGAGGGAGAGAGAGAGGGGGAATAAACAGAGGGAGAGAGAGAATAAATAGAGGGAGAGGGAGAGAGAGAGAATATATAGAGGGAGAGAGAGAATAAATAGTTGGAGAGAGAGAGAATAAATAGAGGGAGAGAGAGGGGGGAATAAACAGAGAGAGAGAGAATAGAGGCAGAGAGGGGGAATACATAGAGGGAGAGAGAGAATAAATAGAGGGAGAGAAAGAATAAATAGAGGGAGAGAGAGAGGGGGGAATAAACAGAGAGAGAGAGAGAGAGAGAGAGAGAATAAATAGAGGGTGAGAGAGAGGGCAACCAGTGAAGAACACGCACCATTGTAAATACAACCCATATCTATGCTTATTTATTTTATCTTGTGTCCTTTACCATTTGTACATTGTAAAAACACTGTATATATATAATATGACATTTGTAAACTTCTGTATGTGTGATGTCTACTGTTAATTTTTATTGTTTATTTTACTTTATATATTATCTACCTTACTTGCTTTGGCAATGTTAACACATGTTACCCATGCCAATAAAGCCCCTGGAATTTAATTGAAATTGAGAGATGGGGGAAATAAACAGAGGGAGAGCGAGAGGGAATAAACAGAGGGAGAGGGAGAGGGAGAGAGAGAGAGAGAGAGAGAGAGAGAGAATAAATAGAGGGAGAGAGAGAATAAATAGAGGGAGAGAGGGGGAATAAACACAGAGAGAGAGAGAGAATAAATAGAGGGAGAGAGAGGGGGGAATAGACAGAGGGAGAGAGGGAATAAATAGAGGGAGAGAGAGAGGGGGAATAAACAGAGAGAGAATAAATAGAGGGAGAGAGAGAGAGGGAATAAACAGAGGGGGAGAGAGAGAATAAATAGAGGGAGAGAGAGAGGGAATAAACAGAGAGAGAATAAATAGAGGGAGAGAGAGAATAAATAGAGGGAGAGGGAGAGAGAGAGAGAATAAATAGAGGGAGAGAGAGGGGGAATAAACAGAGGGAGAGAGAGAGAATAAATAGAGGGAGAGGGAGGGAGAGAGAGAGAGAATAAATAGAGGGAGAGAGAGAGAGGGAATAAACAGAGGGAGAGAGAATAAATAGAGGGGGAATAAACAGAGAGAGAGAGAGGGGGAATAAACAGAGGGAGAGAGAGAGAATAAATAGAGAGAGAGGGGGGGGGGAATAAATAGAGGGAGAGAGAGAATAAATAGAGGGAGAGAGAGGGGGAATAAACAGAGGGAGAGAGAGAGAATAAATAGAGGGAGAGGGAGGGAGAGAGAGAGAGAATAAATAGAGGGAGAGAGAGAGAGGGAATAAACAGAGGGAGAGAGAATAAATAGAGGGGGAATAAACAGAGAGAGAGAGAGGGGGAATAAACAGAGGGAGAGAGAGAGAATAAATAGAGAGAGAGAGGGGGGGGAATAAATAGAGGGAGAGAGAAAATAAATAGAGGGAGAGAGAGGGGGGAATAAACAGAGAGAGAGAGAATAAACAGAGGGAGAGAGAGAGAGAGGGGGAATAAACTGAGGGAGAGAGAGAGAATAAATAGAGAGAGGGGGGGGGAATAAACAGAGGGAGAGAGAGAGAATAAATAGAGGGAGAGAGAGAGAGAATTAATAGAGGGAGAGAGAGAGAGAATAAATAGAGGGAGAGAGAGAGAGAATAAATAGAGGGGGAATAAACAGAGAGAGAGGGGGGAATAAACAGAGGGAGAGAGAGAATAAATAGAGGGAGAGAGAGGGGGAATAAACAGAGAGAGAGGGAATAAACAGAGGGAGAGAGAGGGGGAATAAACAGAGGGAGAGAGAGGGGGGGAATACACAGGGAGAGAGAGAGAATAAATAGAGAGAGAGAGAGATATGGGGAATAAACAGAGAGAGAGAATAAATAGAGAGAGAGAGAGAGAGGGGGGGAATAAACAGAGGGAGAGAGAGAGAATAAATAGAGGGAGTGAGAGAGAGGGGGAATAAACAGAGGGAGAGAGAGAGAGAATAAACAGAGGGAGAGAGAGAGAGAATAAACAGAGGGAGAGAGAGGGGGAATAAACAGAGGGAGAGAGAGAGAGAATAAACAGAGGGAGAGAGAGAGAGAATAAACAGAGGGAGAGAGAGAGAGAATAAACAGAGGGAGAGAGAGGGGGAATAAACAGAGGGAGAGAGAGAGAGAATAAACAGAGGGAGAGAGAGAAAAAATAGAGGGAGAGAGAGAGAGGGGGAATAAACAGAGGGAGAGAGCGAGAATAAACAGAGAGAGAGAGGGGGAATAAACAGAGGGAGAGAGAGAGAATAAATAGAGAGAGAGGTGGGGGGAATAAATAGAGGGAGAGAGAGGGGGGAATAAACAGAGAGAGAGAGAGAATAAATAGAGGGAGAGAGGGGGGGGGAATTAACAGAGAGGGATTTTTTATTTATTTTTAAGAGAGCGAGAGGTACAGTACAGTAGACACATAGAGAGTTTGAGGCATGTTTCCTTGGTCCTGTCAGCCGGTTCCCTCCCTCTGCAGTCCCTCCTCCGTGGGTCTGTGAGGGCACAGCTAAATGGTTGCCTGCCCTGAGAGCAGCACTGTGCCATGGGTCTGTAAGGGCACAGCTAAATGGTTGCCTGCCCTGAGAGCAGCACTGTGCCATGGGTCTGTAAGGGCACAGCTAAATGGTTGCCTGCCCTGAGAGCAGCACTGTGCCATGGGTCTGTAAGGGCACAGCTAAATGGTTGCCTGCCCTGAGAGCAGCACTGTGCCATGGGTCTGTAAGGGCACAGCTAAATGGTTGCCTGCCCTGAGAGCAGCACTGTGCCATGGGGATCCCTTTCCTGGCGGCGCCAACACAGCTACTCAACACCATAACTGGGTCACAATTTACAACCTGGGCCAGGGTTTTTCATTCATCCATCCCCCCTCCTTCCTCCTCCTGTATCCACCGTAGTGGCTTTTGTCTCTCTCCTCCCTGGCAGTAGTAATGTGTTGTGTGTCAGGGTGGGAGGGAGAGAGGGAAAAGAAGGGTTGTGGAGACCGGAAAAGGGGCTTCTTGTGCATTGGTTCTACACCTTTATTAAACTGGACACAACTAACTTACTTTTTTCATTGATATTTCCTGATGAAATAATGGTCTTCATGGACTGTAGGAGCAAGACTCAGTCTGTAGCCTTGGGTGAAGTCTAGATTTGATCCCGGGTTAGAATCCTGATTTGTGTTTTGTTTGTGTATCACCAGAAGACCCAGATGACAATGTAATTCAGTTGAAACACTTTAAAAAAGGTGTCACCCGTGTGAATCATGGCCATCATCAAAGCGTTGACTCTCTTTCTGAGTGGTGCAGCGGTCTAAGGCACTGCAGCTCAGTGCAAGAGGCGTCACTACAGACCCAGTTTTGATTCTAGGCTGTATCATAACCGGTCGTGATTGGGAGTCCCATGTGGCGGCGCACAATTGGCCCAGTGTTGTCCGGGTTTGGCCGGGTAGGCCGTCATTGTAAATAAGAATTTGTTCTTAACTGACTTGCCTAGTTAAATAAAGGTTAGGGACTCCCAATCATGGCCGGTTGTGATACAGCCTGGAATCGAACCAGGGTGTATGTAGTGTCACCTCAAACACTGAGATGCAATGCCTTAGACCGCTGCGCCACTCGGGAGCCCAAACATAGTACCAGACTATCAGGTTTCAGGGAAGACCCAAGTGTAGACTGTAGAAGTAACAATGTTTATTGTAACAACAGGGGCAGGCAAACATCAAGCCAATGCAGGCAAGGGTCGATAATCCAGAGTAGTGGGGTCAAGATACAGGACGGCAGGCAGGTCCAGGTTCAGGTGAGGCAAAGGTCTGAGTAGAGGCAAAGGTACAGGATGGCAACCAGGCTCAGGGGCAGGCAGCCAGGCTCAGGGGCAGGCAGTCAGGCTCAGGGGCAGGCAGTCAGGCTCAGGGGCAGGGGCAGGCAGCCAGGCTCAGGGGCAGGCAGCCAGGCTCAGGGGCAGGGGCAGGCAAACAAGGCTCAGGGGCAGGCAGCCAGGCTCAGGGGCAGGCAGTCAGGCTCAGGGGCAGGGGCAGGCAAACAAGGCTCAGGGGCAGGCAGTCAGGCTCAGGGGCAGGCAGCCAGGCTCAGGGGCAGGCAGTCAGGCTCAGGGGCAGGGGCAGGCAAACAAGGCTCAGGGGCAGGCAGCCAGGCTCAGGGGCAGGCAGTCAGGCTCAGGGGCAGGGGCAGGCAAACAAGGCTCAGGGGCAGGCAGTCAGGCTCAGGGGCAGGGGCAGGCAGCCAGGCTCAGGGGCAGGCAGTCAGACTCAGGGGCAGGGGCAGGCAGCTAGGCTCAGGGGCAGGCAGCCAGGCTCAGGGGCAGGCAGCCAGGCTCAGGAGCAGGCAGCCAGGCTCAGGGGCAGGCAGCCAGGCTCAGGGGCAGACAGCCAGGCTCAGGGGCAGGGGCAGGCAGCCAGGCTCAAGGGCAGGCAGCCAGGCTCAGGGCAGACAGCCAGGCTCAGGGGCAGGCAGCCAGGCTCAGGGGCAGGCAGCCAGGCTCAAGGGCAGGCAGCCAGGATCAGGGGCAGGCAGCCAGGCTCAGGGACAAGAAAAGAGATACTGGAAAAAGCAGGAGCTGAGACACAAAACGCTGGTAGGCTTGAACAAACAAGACAAACTGACACAGACAGACAGAAAACACAGGTATAAATACCCAGGGGATATAGTGCCTTGAAAATGTATTCAACCCCCTGACGTTTTTCCTATTTTGTTGCATTACAACCTGTCATTTAAATGGATTTTATTTGGATTTCATGTAATTGACATTCACAAAATAGTCCAAATTGGTGAAGTGAAATTTTAAAAAAATGGAAAGTGGTGTGTTCACCCCCTGTGCTATGAAGCCCCTAAATAAGATCTGGTGGAACCAATTATATTCAGAAGTCACATAATTAGTCAGATTGCACACAGGTGGACTTTATTTAAGTGTCACATGATCTGTCACATGATCTCAGTATATTACACCTGTACTGAAAGGCACCCAGAGTCTGCAACACCACTAAGCAAGGGGCACAACCAAGCAAGCGGCACTATGAAGACCAAGGAGCTCTCCAAACAGGTCAGGGACAAAGTTGTGGAGAAGGACAGATCAGGGTTGGGTTATAAAAAATTATCTGAAACTTTGAACATCCCACGAAGCACCATTTGAAATCCATTATAAAAAAATTGAAATAATATCGCACTACAACAAACCTACCAAGAGAGGGCCGCCCACCAAATCTCACGGACCAGACAAGGAGGGCATGAATCAGAGAGGCAACAAAGAGACCAAAGATATCCCTGATGGAGCTGCAAAGCTCCATGGCGGAGATTGGAGTATCTGTCCATAGGACCACTTTAAGCTGTGCTCTCCACAGAGCTGGGTTTTACGGAAGAGTGGCCAGAAAAAAAGCCATTGCTTAAAGAAAAAAATAAGCAAACACGTTTGGTGTTCGCCAAAAGGCATGTGGGAGACTCCCCAAACATATGGAAGAAGGTATTCTGGTTAGATGAGACAAAAATTTAGCTTTTTGGCCATCAAGGAAAACGCTATGTCTGGCACAAACCGAACACCTCACCTCACCTCACCCCGAGAATGCCATCCCCACAGTGAAGAATGGTGGTGGCAGCATCATGCTGTGGGGATGTTTTTCATCGGCAGGGACTGGAACACTGGTCAGAGTTGAAGGAATGATGGATGGCGCTAAATACAGGGAAATTCTTGATGGAAACCTTTTTCAGTCTTCCAGAGATTTGAGACTGGGATGGAGGTTCACCTTCCAGCAGGACAATGACCCTAAGCATACTGCTAATGCAACACTCGAGTGGTTTAAGGAGAACATTTAAATGTCTTGGAATGGCCTAGTCAAAGCCCAGACCTCAATCCAGTTGAGAATCTGTGGTATGACTTAAATATTGCTGTACACCAGCGGAACCCATCCAAATTGAAGGAGCTGGAGCGGTTTTGCCTTGAAGAATGGGCAAAAATCCCAGTGGACAGATGTGCCAAGCTTATAGAGACATACCCCCAAGAGACTTGCAGCTGTATTTGCTGCAAAAGGTGACTCTACAAAGTATTGACTTTGGGGGGTAAATAGCTATGCATGCTCAAGTTTTCATTTTTTTGTCTTATTTCTTGTTTGTTTCACAATAAAACATATTTTGGATCTTCAAAGTGGTAGGTATGTTGTGTAAATCAAATGATATAAACCCCCCCAAAATCCATTTTAATTCCCGGTTGTAAGGCAACAAAATAGGAAAAATGGAGGGAAGATTGGCGACACCTGGAGGGGGTGGAGACAAGCACAAGTACAGGTGAAACAGATCTGGGTGTGACAGGTACCGTTGTGGGATGCAATCGATCCCAAATTAATACAACCACTAGCATTAAAAAAAAACTGTTTCAAGTCAATGAGGCTGATGCAACAGATCAGAACATTTAGCTTAAAATGTTGATAAACAATTTTTCTCATTATAAGCGCAGCAATGCACACAGTAATTGGCTGTCTAAAAGCGTGAATGTTCCAAAATGCAATGAATTAGCGGGAAAACACCGTTCTCAAAAGTGACCACAAATGCGGTTATGCATGTAATCCTTGCATTATGCTGAGGAGAATTACCTTTCCCAAATGTGAAACTCACACGCCGCCTATATACAGTGCATTCAGAAAGGATTCAGACCCCAAAACCTTTTCCACATTTTGTTACGTTACAGCCTTATTCTAAAAATTGATAATTAAATAACAATCCTCATCAATGCCTCCCGAATGACACAGTGGTCTAAGTGCTAATTGTTTCAACAAAAGATCCTGGTTCGAGTCCAAGCTCTGTCGCAACCGGGAGACCCATGGAGTGGCGCACAATTGGCCCAGCATCGTCCGGGTTAGGGGAGGGTTTGGCCGGCAGGGATGTTCTTGTCCCATCGTGCACTAGCGACAGCTTTGGCGGGCCGGGTGCAATGCACGCTGACACGGTCGCCAGTGTTTCCTATGACACATTTGTAAGGTGGGCTTCTGATTTAAGCAGGCATTGTGTCAAGAAGCAGTGTGGCTTGGCTGGGTTGTGTTTCAGAGGACACACGGCTCTCGACCTTCGCCTCTCCCAAGGCAGTACGGGAGTGGCAGCGATGGGACAAGACTGTAACTACCAATTGGATATCACAAAATTGGGGAGAAAACATTTTTATTTTTTATTTTATTATCAATCTACACACAATGCCCCAAAATAACAAAGTGAATACAGGTAATTAGAAATGTTTGCAAATGTATTAAAAAGTGTAAAACAGAAATACCTTATTTACATAAGTATTCAGATTCTTTGCTATGAGACTCGAAATTGAGCTCCGGTGCATGCTGTTTCCATTGGTCATCATTGAGATGTTTTCTGTAAGGTCTCACAGATGACAGTGCATGTCAGTGCAAAAACCAAGCCATGAGGTCCACGGAATTGTCCATAGAGCTCCGAGACTGGATTGTGTCAAGGCACAGATCTGGGGAAGGGTACAAAACATGTCTGCAGCATTGAAGGTCCCCAAGAACACAGTGACCTCCATCATTCTTAAATGATAGAAGTTTGGATCCACCAAGACTCTTCTTAGAGCTGTCTCAGAAATCGGGGGACAAGGGCCTTGTTCTTGGAGGTGACCAAGAACTCGATCACTCTGACAGAGCTCCAGAGTTCCTCTGTGGAGATGTTTGTCCTTCTGGAAGGTTCTTCCATCTCTGTAGCACTCCACCAATCAGGCCTTTATGGTAGAGTGGCAGACGGAACCCACTCCTCGGTAAAAGGCACATGACAGCCTGCTTGGAGTTTGCCAAAACACACCTAAAGGACTCTCAGACCATGAGAAACAGCATTCTCTGGTCTGATGAAACCAAGATTGAACTCTTTGGGCCTGAATGCCGAGCATCATGTCTGAAGCATGGTGGTGGCTGCATCATGCTGTGGGGATGTTTTTCAGTGGCAGGGACTGGGAGACAGGATCGAGGGAAAGATAAATGGAGCAAAGTACAGAGAGATCATTGATGAATAAATGTGCCAAAATGTCTAAAAACCTGTTTTTTCTTTGTCATTATGGTATATTGTGTGTATATTTATGAGGGGAAAACAATTTTAATCAATTTTAGAATAAGTTTGTAATGTAACAAAATGTGGAAAAAGTCAAGGGGTTTGAGTGCCAGCCGAATACACTGTATGCCAGTTAGGCTCTACACCGGTTGTAAAGCAGATGAATGTGCTTAATTTTAAGAAGTCATTTGGCCATGTTAGCTGAGATACAAACCTTATCAAAACATATAGGCCTCTGGGCTAAGCTACGTTAAATGTGCAACAAAAAAAAGGCATGCGCTGTTTCTTGCCTTACAGCATAAAAGCTGGGCATCATTCACAAGTGATAATATATCATTCACAAGTCATAGGCTAATATTGTTTTTCTTGATTGAATCTTGTCTTTACGTATACTAAATAATATCTGTGAAATTTGTTTGGATTTAGAATAGACCATTGTCATGCACCTGTCTCGAAACATGGGCAGGGGGAAAAAATGTGTCATCTATGCGCTAATATAGCAAATGGAGGACGCTTTTCCCATGGTTCATTTTCATGCCAGCCAGGTAGGTTATACTCCTGTTGTAAAGAGAAGCAATGTGCTTGAAATTAGGAAAGTTGAGAAATAAATATAGTAGGCCTAGCCTATAGAAAGCTGATGGACTCTCATGGGCTCTGATGAAGTGTTTGATTAAATATTCGATGATATTTGCATTGATGTCAGAGTGATTAGAGGGACAATAGAGTGCTGAGTATCAGGCAGTTAGCACATTTGGTAGAACTTTGAGAAGCCTAGTTATCATGACTAAATGGTCATGTGGAATTTGACTGTGGTCATGACTCGTGGTCTCCGGTGTGGCAGTAATATGGTCACCATAACAGCCACCTCCATCAAAAAAGATAACAGCTTGCCCATTCCCCAAATGCATTGCATTTATTTTATTAGATCAGATTTCCTGACTAACCTTTATGGCATAATCAGAGCTTGATTCATTTTGCTTTTCTTATTTTTTAAGAAATTCATCATCTGCTGCCTCTCGAACTCCAGTACTTATTGTGTCAGAAAACAGCACAGGAACATAGCACTGAGGCCAAGCACACAAGAGGACATCATTATTTCAGACAGACTCCTCTTTCTCTCGCTACGCTTTTCTCCTATCTGTCGTAGCCCTACTGTTGCTTCTCTGTCAGTCAGTCACATTTGCATTGTGCATCAAAATACAGCAATCATATCTTGTAGGATTCATTTGCACCTCCCCATCCTGAGAGGGTGCTCACGCACACACACACGCGCACACACACACACACACACAAATTGTTACTATTCTCCCTTTACCCCTTCACCCCTATAAACTATGCCGTTACTGTGCCCTTGTATCGTGTAAACCCACTGGGCTGGTGCCCAGGAAAGAACTGGATGGCAAAGCTGGGTCCAATCTCTTCCTGCTATGCTCAGCCAATCACAGAAGTAGGATAGCATCCTGGCAATGTGGCATGGCACCAGCAGCTGTTGCACTGTGGAACCAGGCTTATGGCCTAATGCCTACAGATGCCAACAGACAGTTTTCTAAGGAAGGCTGTTTCACAAATGGCACCCTATTCCCTGTATAGTGCAGAGGCCTATGTGGGCCCTGGTCAAAAGTAGTGCACTAAAACATAGTGCCATTTGGGACTCATGTCTGTCTTCAGTGGTTTTGGGGGGAATCTGGGGTGAATTGGGAGCATTCAGAGCAAATGTCTTTCTCTGTGCTGTAAACCTGCAGACAACCATTTAGTCACCGCCCCGCAATGCCTCACCAATAAAACTCATTATGGATATTCATCATCAGACGAGATCAACGCTTCCGTCGCCGTCGGAGATGAATGGCATAGTCGTCCGAAAGGCCACCCAGACTCCTCCATTAGCACCATATAAGGCAGAAACCTGCAGTCATCCTCAGGCACCATGTTGATTGATGGGGCTCCCTCCCCCGAAAGCTGTGACTTCAAATACGAGAAAAAAATGAGACCGACTTGTAAAAGAATTAAAGAGCAATCGCCTCAGCTTTGAAGCACTGCTTGATTCATTCTAATGGGGAGAGAGGAGAGGAGAGGATGGGAGAGGAGAGGATGGGAGAGGAGAGGATGGGAGAGGAGAGGAGAGGATGGGAGAGGAGAGGATGGGAGAGGAGAGGAGAGGATGGGAGAGGAGATTAGAGGATGGGAGAGGAGAGGAGAGGATGGGAGAGGAGAGGAGAGGAGAGGAGAGGAGAGGAGAGGAGAGGAGAGGAGAGGAGAGGAGAGGAGAGGAGAGGAGAGGAGAGGAGAGGAGAGGAGAAATGTAGCGGGCATCTTTACCTGTTGTCTTTTAATGTGACGGAAGAGAACCTGTAAACTCATCAATCTTAGAAACAAGGGAAGGATGACTTAAACGTAACACACACGAGGCATCTGCTGCTGTTCTTTATTTATAGGGCTTTCTCATTAAGTGCCTCGCTCCACGTCTCGTTTTATAGAGGGAGGAATACTTAAAAGCTAATAGTCTGTTTAGATCTTCAGATTAAAATGTTAGTGTTTTCAGAGATGGAAAAAAAGAAAGGAAAAGTAAATAAATGTATCTGGAGTGTTAATCAGTGAGAGTGTAGGATGTGTTGAGCATTTGGGTATTCATTACTTTTGGTATTACATCATCACATATAAATGTCATTTAGCTTCTCAAACATGTATAGAACAAGCACAACATCCCCCATAGTGTCACATAATCACCATCCTCACCAACCCTCTCTCTGTCACCCTCCCCCCAGCTGGAGAGCAAGGCGGGCTTGGCTGCCCTGGCCGGGGGGGAGAAGGACCTCCAAGGACCTCCCGATCTGAAGGTGGCACTGAAGAGGGAGCGTGAGGAGCACCAGCACCTCCTGGCCGACTCATATGCCGCCGTCATGGACCTGACCAAGCAGCTGCAGATGGGCGAGAGGAACTGGAACCGCGAGAAGCTGGAGCTCCTAGAGCATTTCAGTCAGGAGAGGGGCCAGTGGGAGCAGAGGCTACAGTGCAAGATGGTAACTGGATTATTGGCACCTCAGTCCTGATAAGCTTATATTTGCTCTACACTCTATTCTATTATAGCATGGTCTAGTATTATAGCTTAGCCATGTGGTGAGTACTGAGAGTGACACTAACTACCCTTGTAGCGTCTAGTGACTATCCTAATTGTCCTCCTTTCTCCTCATCATCTTTGGCAAAAAAAAATCTCTGTGTGGTCTTTTGTTGGGGTGGAATGGAAGGTTAATGTCACTGGTAGGACATTGTTGGCGTGTATGCATTACTGTACTCTGTGACGAGTGGTTTAGTGTTTTCCATAGAGGGGTTAGGGATAACTGGCCAGTAGTGGAATGCAGGGAGAGACAACATGCTGCTGATCATAAGTGTGTCTGCTGCATGGCCAGACCACACTGGAGGTGTGTGTGTGTGTGTGTGTGTGTGTGTGTGTGTGTGTGTGTGTGTGTGTGTGTGTGTGTGTGTGTGTGTGTGTGTGTGTGTGTGTGTGTGTGTGTGTGTGTGTGTGTGTCTGGCTCTTCTACCAGCAAAGCCTCATTACCTGTGTCTGTCTGGCGGTCATCCAGTCTGTCCCAAAACTGACTGGCTGGTCTTGGAGAATAGGTCTCTCGCACTCCAGTACTTATTGTGTCAGAAAAACAGCACAGGAACATAGCACTGAGGCCAAGCACACAAGAGGACGTCATTATTTCAGATAGACGCCTCTTTCTCTCGCTACGCTTTTCTCCTATCTGTTGTAGCCCTACTGTTGCTTCTCTGTCAGTCAGTCACATTTGCATTGTGCATATAAATACAGCAGTCATGTACTGTAGGATTCATTTGAACCACCCCATCCTTCCTCTTCTCCCTTCCCTCGCCTCCTCTCCCCCGAGATATGTGTTTTTATTTGTGTGTGTGAGCTCATCCACCAGTCAGCATCATTACAGGGACAGCAAGGCCTTTGTCAGGGATAAATACTGTAACTCCTAGATGATGGCCACATCCTCATGTCCTCCATTAAACATTGCCAATAAAACTACCGGACTGGCTGGACAGGAAACAAAAAATGTCTCCTTGTTTTCTCCCTCAGTCTCTGCACTACAAAACCACCCCTGAAACAAAAACTGCACTGGACGTTGTTACAAATGGAACCAATTTATCAAGGTAACATATGTATTTAATGTATAAAAAGCTATTTTTCAAAGATCATGAAAAATGTATAGTCATAGCTGAATAATAAAATGATCATGTTTAGTGATATAATTTTTCTTCTATCAGGACCAAGTCCATCCCGTCCATGTTGGAGGGTCTGCTGGAGGCCTGTCCTTTCCTTCCGGGTCAGGAGGTCAATGGTACAGCCAATGAGGAGGGAGAGAAGGACCAGCCCAGTAACCAGGCCCCTCCCCTTCTAACCCACACAGACCCGGGTGACCTCACCAGGAAGAACTGGAAGTACCTGACCAATGAGATGGCTCTGATGGAGCAGGGTGATGCCCCCTTCAAGACGTGGGACTGTCCCAGCTCCCCCAGCAGTTTCCTGGACCTGGAGAGCATCCAGAGGAGCTACACGGCCCCCGACAAGACCGGCATCCGCATCTACTACAGCCCCCCTACCATGCGCCGTATGGAGAGCCAGCTAGCCAAGGAGAAGCAGGACAAACCTCAAGCCCAGCAAGGCCACCTGTCTCAGGCTTCAACTCCCTCAGACGCTGTGGCCCTGGAGGGCCAACCTCCCTCCTCTGCCTCCTCCTCTTCGTCCTATGACCAGTGGTTGAGCTCTCTGTCCAAGCAGCACAGGGACCTTCTGGAGAACAGCAGCGGTGGCGCGGGGGTGGCGCCCTTCCATGGCCTGGAGATCTCTGCCAACCTCTCGGACGACATGAAGGAGATGACCAACTGCGTGCGCCAGGCCATCCGCTCCAGCTCTCTGGAGAGGAATAGCAGCAAGGATGCGAGCAGCCAGACGGTGGGGGTGTCTAGCCGCTCCACCCAGACGGTCCAGTTTGTGAGCGTGGGGCTGCAGACGGACGGGCTCGGGTCTCGGGGGGTGGGGGGCTTCCACACCAAATCCTCCTGGTCCTCCCGGCCCTCGTCGTCGCTGGCCTCGGCCCGCTCGCGCCACATCTCCTCATCACTGGATAAGGTGCACAGCCGCATCGACAGGCCCTGCTGCTCACCCAAGTTCGGCTCCCCCAAGCTACAGCGACGCATTTCTGCCTCCTCCTCCAAGCTGGACGGAGGAGGATTGTCCTCGGCTTCATCCAGAGACCGCAGCCTGTGGAACCTCCACCAGCGGTCCTCGACCTCCAGCGGCTCGGCCTGGGCCCGTTCCACCACCACCAGGGACAGCCCCGTGCTCAGCGGCCTCAACGATGGCCTGTCCAGCCTGTTCAGCGTGGTGGAACACTCCGGCAGCGTAGAGTCCCTGTGGAAGAGTGAGCCAGGGGCCAGCCCAGCCCGCCAGGCAGCAGGGAAGCCCTCTGGCCCTGGACCAGACATCGGAGCCCAGAAATATGGCCCCTTCCAGGAGTTTTTCAGGAACGTGTGCGGCCGGCCCGGAACGACCATGCCCGGGGGGGGGGAGAGGGGGCAGAGGGAGGTGGGGGCCATGGATGAACCCAAGCCTGAGTGCCTCTCCGGGGTTTCGCTGGTGGGGAACGACAGCGTCACCAAGATCGTCAACAAGAGGTTCATGAGACAGATGCCCAGGGAGGAGTTGGGGGCCACTGCTAACGATCTCACTGCCAGGGACCTGACCTTGAGCTCCAGCATGGAGGTAGGTCCCACACATACTCACTCACACACAGAGAGACAGGGACAGACACTCACACAGAGACAGGGGTACACACATGCACAAACACACATACAGGACATCATATCCAAGCAGATTATTTGAGCAGCTCTGTCTTTCATTGGATTGCATTATAACATAACTATTTAATGTCTCCTCCCTGTCCCAGGATGCAGCGTGTGATTGCAACTCCCAGTCTCTTACATCCTGCTTCGCCCGGCCCTCCCGCTCAGCCACACGCCATTCACTGGGCCACTGCATGCACCGCTCTCAGGAGCCTCTCACGGCAACGGAGGAGAGAGTGGAGGCAGGCAATGAGTGATGGATCAGTGAGAACACACACACACACACACACACACACACACACACACACACACACACATACTGCCTCACCAACACACTGCCACATAAGCTATAGTACCGTCACAAAATGTAGATACAAACATCTTGGCTACACCAACACACTGCTACATACATACTGTACATACACACAATCCCTCACAAACTGCCACACAGAACCACTGTCACATGCACACACTCACACTCACACTCACACTCACACACACACACTCACACACACTCACACTCACACACGTCTGGAATTGGAACTCAACCCAAGCAGCACATTCTAATGCCAAGGATATAGGAAGACCAGAATCTCCTAGGATTCCTCTTTGAGCACCAGAACCACTACCAACTACCAGCAGGACAACAACCTCACACACAACACACATACTGGAACAGTAATGACACACTACTTCCTATATACTGCAGTATTTAGGGAATAGGGTGCTATTTTGCACACAAACAGTTTGTGGAAACGACCACCTAGGAATTCAGACAGTCTTATATGATGTCAGAACCCACAACACTCTACTTTACCTATTTTTGGAATTGCATAGGAAAAACACACTGGGCTACTAGATTTCTACAAAGTGGATCTTCCCAACCGACAGGGATATGAGGTGGTTTGTTAGCTGCTCCCATTCCAAATACCAATCCTATTCCCAGTCCAATTCCCTAGCCAGCACCAGTCCCTTCCCAACCCAGCATCTGAAGAGCTCTGTCCAAGCCTCCTCCCTAACACCAAACAGAGGATTCTACTGGGGTGGACCGCCTCTTGCCATTATCAACCAACAACTATTAAAAAACATCTCATCAACGTATGTTCATTTTTTTATGTCAACTGCCTCCCTGTTGTTTTTCTGAAAGACTTTCATCCAATGAAGGGGTAGGACATTTACGTCCTTATGTTACGTATGATATGATGATCCTATGTTTTCTAAAGGTTGTTTGAATGTTTGTAATCTGCCTGTTGTTGGCACACATTGATGGGATGGTGGTTAAGACTCTGAGACCCTATGAGTTTTGTCTCTTGTGTGTACTATACTGTAGGATGTAGATGTATAAGAGGATCCCAGCTGTAAAGATCCCTGCCAGGAAAAAACACAAACTTGTCCCATTTTGAGAGACAATGCATTCCTTTCTTACATTACAATTCCAATTACACTCTGGCTAATCTGTTACCGTGTGTGTGTGCGTGCACTGTGTGTTTGTGAGTGTGAGTGACAGAATGCTCATTCTAGAATGCCTTTGCAGCATTCCCATATAGTGAAGGCAGTTGTTGTTGCACAGTGTTTCTGCTTCATTCTCAGCCATCGACTGTCTGTGTTCCTGACCTCTTGTCTCCTGCTTTAAATGTAACAGGACACAATGTCCTCTACAGAAGGTTAGCTCCTTCCTTTTCTCATGTCACCACTGAAGTCTTGAGATATTGTTCAGTACCAGTCAAAGGTTTGGACACACTACTCTTTCAAGGGTTTTTCTTTATTTTTACTATTTTCTACATTGTAGAGTAATAGTGAAGACATCAAAAGTATTGCAATAACACAAATGGAATCATGTAGTAACCAAAAATGTGTTATACAAATCAAAATATATTTTAGATTCTTCAAAGTAGCCACCCTTTGCCTTGACAGCTTTGCACACTCTTTGCATTCTCTCAACCAGCTTAATGAGGAATGCTTTTCCAACAGTCTGGAAAGAGTTCCTACATATTCTGAGTGCTTGTTAGCTGCTTTTCCTTCATTCTGCAGTCCAACTCATCCAGAACCATCTCAATTGAGTTGAGGTGGGGTGATTGTGGAGACCAGGTCATCTGATGCAGCACTCCATCACACTCCTTCTTGGCCCTTAAACAGCCTGGAGGTGTGTTGGGTCATTGTCCTGTTGAAAAACAAATGATAGTCCCAATAAGCGCAAACCAGATGGGATGGCGTATTGCTGCAGAATGCTGTGGTAGCCATGCTGGTTAAGTGTGCCTTGAATTCTAAATAAATCACAGACAGTGTCACCAGCAAAGCACCCCCACACCATCACGCCTCCTCCTCCATGCTTCACGGTGGGAACCACACATGTGGAGATCATATTTTCACCTACTCATCGTCTCACAAAGACAAGGAGGTTGGAACCAAAAATCTCAAAGTTTGACTCGTCAGACCAAAGTACAAGTTTCCACCAGTCTAATGTCCAATGTTCGTGTTTCTTTGCCCAAGCAAATCTCTTATTTTTATTGGTGTCCTTTAATAGTGGTGTCTTTGCAGCAATTCGACCATGAAGGCCTGATTCACGCAGTCTCCTCTGAACAGTTGATGTTGAGATGTGTCTGTTACATGAACTCTGTGAAACATTTATTTGGGTTGCAATCAGAGGTGCAGTTAACTCTAATGAACTTATCCTCTGCAGCAGAGGAAACTCTAGGTCTTCTTTTCCTGTGCCGGTCCTCATGAGAGCCAGTTTCATCATAGCGCTTGATGGTTTTTGCGACTGCACTTGAAGAAATGTTCAAAGTTCTTGACATTTTCCAGATTGACTGACCTTCATGTCTTCATGATGGACTGTTGTTTCTCTTTGCTTATTTGAGCTGTTCTTGCCATAATATGGACTTGGTATTTTACCAAATAGGTCTATCATCTGTATACCACCCCTACCTTGTCACAACACAACTGATTGGCTCAAACACATTAAGAAGGAAAGAAATTCTACAAATTAACTTTTAGCAAGGCACGCCTGTTAATTGAAATGCATTCCAGGTGACTACCCCAATGAAGCTGGTTGACAGAATGACAAAAGTGAGCAAAGCTGTCAAGGCAAATGGTGGCTATTTTGAAGAATCTCAATTTTAAAATAAAATTTGATTTGTTTAACACTTTTGTGGTTATTACATGATTCCATATGTGTTATTTCATAGTTTGATGTCTTCACTGTTATTCTTCAATGTAAAAAATAAAGAAAAACCCTTGAATGAGTAGGTGTGTCCAAACCTTTGACTGGTACTGTATGTGTGATGTTTCTTATGAAAAAACAACATTGTGAAATTGGAGGGAACAAAGGCCTCAGTTGTGAAGAGAGTTTGTTGTACCTTTAAATGAAGTTGTCTAGTTAGATTTGGTGTATTCCATCTATTGCAGTGTCTCTCTAAGGTCTGATAGATGTCAATCAGTCTGTTAATATGGTGACTGTTGTGGTGTTGACTTTGAAGTGCCTGTTAGACTAGGTCAGCGTGCAGCAAACCGCACTTCTGAACAACAACCCCAGACCTTTTCAACGGACACCATTGTTCATGTAATCATTTTAGACACAAGGGGGATATAACCTGTACTCTATAGTAACACGCCATCACCAACTCTGAAAAGCACAGAGAGAGAGCGAATGTTTTACTTTCTTTTGATACCAAGGAACTTTTTTGAGAAGTAAATTATTTTTATTTGTTTTTTTATAAATGTTTATATATATATGTTTGTTTTTCTCTCAGATTGCAATGGTGCTGGACTAATAGTGCAGATTCTGTTATTTTAAAAAGTGCTTTTTACAATGCTTTTATGTAAGAGAAATTACTCAGCTTTGCTATATTGGCACATAGTATTCTTTTCAAATGGCTATTGGTTAGGAGTCAGTCCCTGGCAGGTGCCTTAATGATGAGCATTTCACTGTCGTAAAAACGGATTTGGCCGCTACCCGAGAGCCTCACTGATCATGTAACAGGCACATACACACACACCACTCTCTCTCGCTCTCTGTCTCTCTCACTCTCTCTCTTTCCCTCCCTAGAAGCTGAGTTAGCAAGGGCAGTCAGCAGGCTCTTTTGTGTGTTTCTTCTTGTTGTAAGAAGGAAATGATGACTCATCTCTTTAAATAGGGAATTACAGTAGTAGGTCTCTCAAAGTCTTTAAATGTACTTGTGGTTCAAACCCACAATTTCTCACAGGCCCAGCCATCCAACCACTGACGAGCTTGATTCCAGTCCACACAGACAGAGTTAACTGGTCTGGTTCCTCCTGCCTTTGATAAAAGCTGCTGCCATACCCATTCCGCTACCTCCCTGGCCTCCTCTGCCCTTTGACCTGGAAGAACTAAATGCAAGGCTGTCACTTGTGTCTACCTACCTGCCCGAGGCCCACCATGTTTGTTGTGTTGTCAGTAAGAAGGTCACTAGAGTGCCTTTCTAAAATAAAAATGTCTTGGTGAGCAGCAGCAGTTAGCAAAACACAAAGTGTTATACAGTATCCAAAACCACTTGGCCGTTCTACGTTCCTAAAACAAGTAACTGAGCACATGAATGGAAGTGAAGTCTTAATTATGTACATTTTAAAAGGGAACTGAAAATATGATGATATGCTTCTTCTTAATACACTTCGGGTTTTATGTTTACAGTAAAGGTCTTTCCTAATGTTTTTTAAATAGTTTCGGTCTAATATAACCTTTCTACCTGTCTGTCAAGTACATATGTTAGGCTCCTCTCCCTCAGGTAACAGTTAGCTGGTCCCACAGCAGGTAGCCAATGACAGGAGAGAGTCTTGGTTCAGTCTAAAGCAACGGTCCAATCAGAGAGAGAGATACTGCTAGGCATGAGAGGGCAATGTCACTGTACCATGTCATTGTTCATCTATCCTTAAGAAAACTGCATGATGTCACCTCCTCATCCACACTGTCCACTGTCACATCACAATGCCTAGCAATATGTATATGAATTCTTAGCTTACGCTGTTAATAATATTAGCTAAATTATTACTGAAAGATTGCCTGTATATTCGCTTTATATATTTCCTTTCTTTCTAATACATTGACTCTTGGGCAAAAAGAGAATGCAATGACTGAAAATGAAACAAAAAAATCATTGTTTGTATTGTTACTTGAAAAGGATACATCAACATATTATTTGTACTCTTTCTATCCTTGCATAGAGAATAAAGCTGAATGTCTACTGTAGCTATGAGCTGACTGTTGAAGTATGTAGCTCTCTCCCTTTCTACAGACACTGTCTTTGTACATAGACTCATTTTAAAAAAGAAAGTTAAAAAAAGATAAGAAATGGAACGGGATTTAGATTTCTAGGGGGTTTTGGGGTTGTTCTTTTCCAACCATGTACCCTGTTCAGCTGAGATCTCATTTCCTTCTGTTTGTCATATAGACCACAAATAAATGTTTGTTGAAAATAAAGAATCTATTCTCTCATCATTGGATTTTTATATTATTCTTGAATTAACACATTTGTACATGATTGTGGGTTTGGTATTCGAGAGAGAGACCAAAATCAGTGTCTTTCTGTGTCCTTTCTCTCACAGTCTTTATATGCAGCCCAGCTGTCCCTGTACACTATCTCTGGGCTGACTAGGCAGCTGCATAGAGAAATGATGAAACGTTGAGCAACAAGGGGAGGGTGAGAGGCCAGAGATGGAAGACGGAGGAATACAGTGGAGAGTGAGAAGTGAGAAAGGAGCAAGAAATGGCTAAGAGGAAGAGAGCGGTTTTCCACAGTGAATCTGAAACATAGTTCTCAGCTGTTTGTCCGTCACATACCATCTTGTTGTTTGTATCCTCTAGCGTTCTAACAGAGGCGTGAGGGTCTGCTTGAGGCCACCGATGTGTCTGTCTCACAGGCTGCTCTCTGTCCAATCTGTTACACTTGACTGATGTCATCGGAGGGGAACTGAAGTTAGGGGGTAAGGGGGAGTGGTTATAGTGATGGCAAATGATCCAGTGGGCTTCACCTCGTTAAAAACATCTGGGATTTGAGTATAGTTTAATATTTTTTTTCTTTCTCTCTCCTTTTAAAACAAAACAAGTATGGGCTTGAATGTGCTGCCAGCTGGCCGTCTGGCTGGTGGACCGACAGGAAATTACCTCACCACAGCATGAAAGACTTCCTGTTAGGGTAGAGGTGACACTTTATCATCAGAGGGTTAAATAAATTACAGTGTATTCGGAATGTATTCAGACCCCTTGACTTTCTCCACTTTGTTACATTACAGCCTTATTCTAAAATGGTTTTCTCATCAATCTACACACAATACCCCATAATAACAAAGCAAAAACAGTTGTCTTGCCTTTTGTAAAAAAAATATTTAAAAAGAAAATGAAATATCACATTTACGTAAGTATTCAGACCCTTTACTCAGGACTTTGTTGATGCGCCTTTGGCAGCAATTACAGCCTCGAGTCTTCTTGGGTATGACGCTACCAGCATGGCACACCTGTATTTGGGGAGTTTCTCCCATTCTTCTCAACCTGTCAGGTTGGATGAGGAGTGTTGATGCAAAGCTATTTTCAGGTCTCTCCAAGATGTTTGATTGGGTTCAATTTCGGGCTCTGGGCCACACAAGGACATTCCGAGACTTGTCCTGAAGCCACTCCTACGTTGTCTTGGCTGTGTGCTTAGGGTCGTTGTCTTGGTGGAAGGTGAACCTTCACCCAGTGTTTGGCCCTGAACCCTCTGGAGCAGGTTTTCATCAAGGATCTCTCTGTACTTTGCTCCGTTCACCTTTCCCTTAATCCTGACTAGTCTCCCAGTCCCTGCCGATGAAACACAGCATGATGCAGCCACCACCATGCTTCACCATAGGGATGGTGCCAGGTTTCCTACAGACGTGACGCTTGGCATTCAGGCCAAAGAGTGCAATCTTGGTTTCATCAGACCAGAGAATCTTGTTTCTCATGGTCTGAGAGTCCTTTAGGTGCTTTTTGACAAACTCAAGGTGGGCTTCTGGCCAATCTACCATAAAGGCCTGATTGGCGGAGTGCTGCAGAGATGGGAGAACCTTCCAGAAGGACAACCATCTCCACAGAGGAACTCTGGAGATCAGTCAGAGTGACATTCGGTTCTTGGTAACCTCCCTGACCAAGGCCCTTCTCCCCCGATTGCTCAGTTTGGCCAGGAGGCCAGCTCTAGGAAGACTCTTGGTGGTTCCAAACCTCTTCCATTTAAGAATGATGAAGCCCACTGTGTTCTTGGGGATCGTCAATGCTGCAGAATTGTTTTGGTACCCTTCCCCAGATCTGTGCTTTGACACAATCCTGTCTACGGAAAATTCCTTCGACCTACAGGAATTTATGGTGCTTTCAAGACAACTGGGGACTCTGAAAAAACAGTGTCAACTCATGACAACTGGGAGTGATCTTCAGGTCGGAGTTCTAAAAAGAAGCCAGAGTTCCTAAGTTGGATGACCATTCAAAGCGTATTTTCCCAGTCAGAGCTAGTTTTTTGTCAAGAGTTCCCAGTTGTCTTGAACTCACTGAAGTCTGAGATTTCCCAGTTCCGAGGTTCCAGTTCTTTTGAACGTGGCAGAAGTCATGCTGGATTGACAGCATGGCCAATGTTGAATGTTTATCCTTTTAAGCTTGGAAAATACCCTTAAACCCAGACTTGGACCACACACCAACGCCTACACTCCGTATTTTTCGCTGGCTGCCCCACCACTACAGGAAGCACTGAGTTAGGCTGAAACGCCTGCATTTTGGAGCTGCCTTACACAAGAAAGCAAAAAAGAGACCATGTTTGTATGCTGCTTTATTAACTAAATTATTATTTGTTTGAAAACTGATGTGACACTTTTTTAATAGCTAAACAGGTGGCTCGGCCCCACCTGCCCTGAAGGACGGGTCGCCAATGATCCCTTTAGAGGAGTTAATACCTCCTCACCCCTGTTCTACTATTTACAGATTACATGTCGTCTACGCCTCCAGCCCACCACTTAAACGTTCTCCTGATGTGATCATTTCACTTAGACCACATACTGCGGGGCTGTGCAAGTCTGCACGTATGATGATGCATGATGCATGATGCACGTATACAGTAGATAACATTTCTAGAACAAAATAAAGTGGCTGTGTCAGGAGGTTTGATGTGGAGAGACAAGGGAGATCATAGATGTTTATCGCAGGTAACAAAAAAATATGGACTTAAATTAAACAGACAATTTAGCCCATGGACTTTACATAGATGCTGGCATAGATTTACCGATGTCTGGAAGCCCTAATGTTAAGTTATGCCTGCTGCTGCTGCTGCTGTGTCAGGGGATCTGCATGTCTAATCGCTCTGGGCTGAGATATAGATCTGATGCCTGAGTGTCTGCTCGAAACCTTGATATGTGTTAGAATCGGTCAAAGTGGAGAGAAAGAGCTTATCTCAACCTGGCTCTCGGTGCTGTAAGTACCATGGATATTCTCTCCCATATCAGGGAAGATAAGGGAAGACAATGAAGGATGGATCGACTCCTGATCTCGCTACGCCTCCTTCTCTATAGGAAACACAGATCTTCCCATCTTTAGGTTCGATTCCACCCATTTACAGTTTCTCAATTGCTTAGACTATAAGGGCACAAGGACATGTGAGAGTTCATAAACCAGGTCAGAGTCCAAACAGTACCAGGGGATAGGCAGGCTCGAGGTCAGAACAGGCAGAGGTTCAGTGAACAGGTCCGAGTCCAAACAGTACCAGGGGATAGGCAGGCTCGAGGTCAGAACAGGCAGAGGTTCAGTGAACAGGTCCGAGTCCAAGCAGTACCAGGGGATAGGCAGGCTCGAGGTCAGGACAGGCAGAGGTTCAGTGAACAGGTCCGAGTCCAAACAGCACAAGGGGATAGGCAGGCTCGATGTCAGGACAGGCAGGGGTTCAGTGAACAGGTCCGAGTCCAAACAGTACAAGGGGATAGGCAGGCTCGATGTCAGGACAGGCAGAGTGGTCAGGCAGGGGTTCAGTGAACAGGTCCGAGTCCAAACAGTACAAGGGGATAGGCAGGCTAGAGGTCAGGACAGGCAGGGGTTCAGTGAACAGGTCCGAGTCCAAACAGTACAAGGGGATAGGCAGGCTCGATGTCAGGACAGGCAGGGGTTCAGTGAACAGGTCCGAGTCCAAGCAGTACCAGGGGATAGGCAGGCTCGAGGTCAGGACAGGCAGAGTGGTCAGGCAGGGGTTCAGTGAACAGGTCCGAGTCCAAACAGTACAAGGGGATAGGCAGGCTCGAGGTCAGGACAGGCAGGGGTTCAGTGAACAGGTCCGAGTCCAAACAGTACAAGGGAATAGGCAGGCTAGAGGTCAGGACAGGCAGGGGTTCAGTGAACAGGTCCGAGTCCAAACAGTACAAGGGGATAGGCAGGCTCGATGTCAGGACAGGCAGGGGTTCAGTGAACAGGTCCGAGTCCAAGCAGTACCAGGGGATAGGCAGGCTCGAGGTCAGGACAGGCAGAGTGGTCAGGCAGGGGTTCAGTGAACAGGTCCGAGTCCAAACAGTACAAGGGGATAGGCAGGCTCGAGGTCAGGACAGGCAGGGGTTCAGTGAACAGGTCCGAGTCCAAACAGTACAAGGGAATAGGCAGGCTAGAGGTCAGGACAGGCAGAGTGGTTAGGCAGACAGGTTCGGTGTCAGGACAGGCAGAGTGGTTAGGCAGACAGGTTCGGTGTCAGGACAGGCAGAGTGGTTAGGCAGACAGGTTCGGTGTCAGGACAGGCAGAGTGGTTAGGCAGACAGGTTCGGTGTCAGGACAGGCAGAGTGGTTAGGCAGACAGGTTCGGTGTCAGGACAGGCAGAGTGGTTAGGCAGACAGGTTCGGTGTCAGGACAGGCAGAGTGGTTAGGCAGACAGGTTCGGTGTCAGGACAGGCAGAGTGGTTAGGCAGACAGGTTCGGTGTCAGGACAGGCAGAGTGGTTAGGCAGACAGGTTCGGTGTCAGGACAGGCAGAGTGGTTAGGCAGACAGGTTAGGCAGACAGGTGTCAGGACAGGCAGAGTGGTTAGGCAGACAGGTTCGGTGTCAGGACAGGCAGAGTGGTTAGGCAGACAGGTTCGGTGTCAGGACAGGCAGAGTGGTTAGGCAGACAGGTTCGGTGTCAGGACAGGCAGAGTGGTTAGGCAGACAGGTTCGGTGTCAGGACAGGCAGAGTGGTTAGGCAGACAGGTTCGGTGTCAGGACAGGCAGAGTGGTTAGGCAGACAGGTTCGGTGTCAGGACAGGCAGAGTGGTTAGGCAGACAGGTTCGGTGTCAGGACAGGCAGAGTGGTTAGGCAGACAGGTTCGGTGTCAGGACAGGCAGAGTGGTTAGGCAGACAGGTTCGGTGTCAGGACAGGCAGAGTGGTTAGGCAGACAGGTTCGGTGTCAGGACAGGCAGAGTGGTTAGGCAGACAGGTTCGGTGTCAGGACAGGCAGAGTGGTTAGGCAGACAGGTTCGGTGTCAGGACAGGCAGAGTGGTTAGGCAGACAGGTTCGGTGTCAGGACAGGCAGAGTGGTTAGGCAGACAGGTTCGGTGTCAGGACAGGCAGAGTGGTTAGGCAGACAGGTTCGGTGTCAGGACAGGCAGAGTGGTTAGGCAGACAGGTTCGGTGTCAGGACAGGCAGAGTGGTTAGGCAGACAGGTTCGGTGTCAGGACAGGCAGAGTGGTTAGGCAGACAGGTTCGGTGTCAGGACAGGCAGAGTGGTTAGGCAGACAGGTTCGGTGTCAGGACAGGCAGAGTGGTTAGGCAGACAGGTTCGGTGTCAGGACAGGCAGAGTGGTTAGGCAGACAGGTTCGGTGTCAGGACAGGCAGAGTGGTTAGGCAGACAGGTTCGGTGTCAGGACAGGCAGAGTGGTTAGGCAGACAGGTTCGGTGTCAGGACAGGCAGAGTGGTTAGGCAGACAGGTTCGGTGTCAGGACAGGCAGAGTGGTTAGGCAGACAGGTTCGTGTGTCAGGACAGGCAGAGTGGTTAGGCAGACAGGTTCGGTGTCAGGACAGGCAGAGTGGTTAGGCAGACAGGTTCGGTGTCAGGACAGGCAGAGTGGTTAGGCAGACAGGTTCGGTGTCAGGACAGGCAGAGTGGTTAGGCAGACAGGTTCGGTGTCAGGACAGGCAGAGTGGTTAGGCAGACAGGTTCGGTGTCAGGACAGGCAGAGTGGTTAGGCAGACAGGTTCGGTGTCAGGACAGGCAGAGTGGTTAGGCAGACAGGTTCGGTGTCAGGACAGGCAGAGTGGTTAGGCAGACAGGTTCGGTGTCAGGACAGGCAGAGTGGTTAGGCAGACAGGTTCGGTGTCAGGACAGGCAGAGTGGTTAGGCAGACAGGTTCGGTGTCAGGACAGGCAGAGTGGTTAGGCAGACAGGTTCGGTGTCAGGACAGGCAGAGTGGTTAGGCAGACAGGTTCGGTGTCAGGACAGGCAGAGTGGTTAGGCAGACAGGTTCGGTGTCAGGACAGGCAGAGTGGTTAGGCAGACAGGTTCGGTGTCAGGACAGGCAGAGTGGTTAGGCAGACAGGTTCGGTGTCAGGACAGGCAGAGTGGTTAGGCAGACAGGTTCGGTGTCAGGACAGGCAGAGTGGTCAGGCAGACAGGTTCGGTGTCAGGACAGGCAGAGTGGTCAGGCAGACAGGTTCGGTGTCAGGACAGGCAGAGTGGTTAGGCAGACAGGTTCGGTGTCAGGACAGGCAGAGTGGTTAGGCAGACAGGTTCGGTGTCAGGACAGGCAGAGTGGTTAGGCAGACAGGTTCGGTGTCAGGACAGGCAGAGTGGTTAGGCAGACAGGTTCGGTGTCAGGACAGGCAGAGTGGTTAGGCAGACAGGTTCGGTGTCAGGACAGGCAGAGTGGTTAGGCAGACAGGTTCGGTGTCAGGACAGGCAGAGTGGTTAGGCAGACAGGTTCGGTGTCAGGACAGGCAGAGTGGTTAGGCAGACAGGTCCGGTGTCAGGACAGGCAGAGTGGTTAGGCAGACAGGTCGGTGTCAGGACAGGCAGAGTGGTTAGGCAGACAGGTTCGGTGTCAGGACAGGCAGAGTGGTTAGGCAGACAGGTTCGGTGTCAGGACAGGCAGAGTGGTTAGGCAGACAGGTTCGGTGTCAGGACAGGCAGAGTGGTTAGGCAGACAGGTTCGGTGTCAGGACAGGCAGAGTGGTCAGGCAGACAGGTTCGGTGTCAGGACAGGCAGAGTGGTTAGGCAGACAGGTTCGGTGTCAGGACAGGCAGAGTGGTCAGGCAGACAGGTTCGGTGTCAGGACAGGCAGAGTGGTTAGGCAGACAGGTTCGGTGTCAGGACAGGCAGAGTGGTTAGGCAGACAGGTTCGGTGTCAGGACAGGCAGAGTGGTTAGGCAGACAGGTTCGGTGTCAGGACAGGCAGAGTGGTCAGGCAGACAGGTTCGGTGTCAGGACAGGCAGAGTGGTTAGGCAGACAGGTTCGGTGTCAGGACAGGCAGAGTGGTTAGGCAGACAGGTTCGGTGTCAGGACAGGCAGAGTGGTTAGGCAGACAGGTTCGGTGTCAGGACAGGCAGAGTGGTTAGGCAGACAGGTTCGGTGTCAGGACAGGCAGAGTGGTTAGGCAGACAGGTTCGGTGTCAGGACAGGCAGAGTGGTTAGGCAGACAGGTTCGGTGTCAGGACAGGCAGAGTGGTCAGGCAGACAGGTTCGGTGTCAGGACAGGCAGAGTGGTTAGGCAGACAGGTTCGGTGTCAGGACAGGCAGAGTGGTTAGGCAGACAGGTTCGGTGTCAGGACAGGCAGAGTGGTTAGGCAGACAGGTTCGGTGTCAGGACAGGCAGAGTGGTTAGGCAGACAGGTTCGGTGTCAGGACAGGCAGAGTGGTTAGGCAGACAGGTTCGGTGTCAGGACAGGCAGAGTGGTTAGGCAGACAGGTTCGGTGTCAGGACAGGCAGAGTGGTTAGGCAGACAGGTTCGGTGTCAGGACAGGCAGAGTGGTTAGGCAGACAGGTTCGGTGTCAGGACAGGCAGAGTGGTTAGGCAGACAGGTTCGGTGTCAGGACAGGCAGAGTGGTTAGGCAGACAGGTTCGGTGTCAGGACAGGCAGAGTGGTTAGGCAGACAGGTTCGGTGTCAGGACAGGCAAGGGTCAAAACCAGGAGGGCCAGGAAAAAACAGACTGGGAGAAATAGGAGCTAGGAGAAATGCTGGTTGACTTGGCAAAACAAGACAAACTAGCACAGAGAGCCAGGAAACACAGGGATAAATACACTGGGGACTAATGGGTAAAAATAGGAGACACCTGGAGGTAGGTGGAGACAATTGCCAAGACATGTGAAACAGATCAGGACGTGACATACACACAATTCCTGAAACAACAACTCACCATTTTCTCAAATCTTCACACACAAATTTTAAAAACTCACACCCAATGGTACAAACATTTAACTTTTGGGTCTCAATTCAAACTTTGCCTTCAGACAACATACACAAGCTCTCAAAAACACAGACTACATGACTGTTTGTTACACACTGGAGGGATTCATTCATAACACTGCTACCAAAATGTTTAGAATAGGTTTTCAGAGAAATAATTTGGAACTTTGTAAAATCACAGCACTGACAGCACAGCACTGACCCTTTCAGGATACCAAGATAAATTCAAGACAGCACTGACAGCACAGCACTGACAGCACAGCACTGACCCTTTCAGGATACCAAGATAAATTCAAGACAGCACTGACAGCACAGCACTGACAGCACAGCACTGACCCTTTCAGGATACCAAGATAAATTCAAGACAGCACTGACAGCACAGCACTGACAGCACAGCACTGACCCTTTCAGGATACCAAGATAAATTCAAGACAGCACTGACAGCACAGCACTGACAGCACAGCACTGACCCTTTCAGGATACCAAGATAAATTCAAGACAGCACTGTAATAAATACTGACAAAACATGTGAGGAAGAGCCCAAGCACAGTAAAATACCCAATTTCCAAAAGCTTCATTTCCAAATGCAGCAAATGTACAGGTTACTCAGCATCAGCGTTCTCACCATCTTGTCTCAGGTCTGGGTCAGGCCATAATATCTCATCAACGTCACACATTATGTTTGCTCTTGCCAGACAGCATGGGAAAAATGCCCTTGTGTGCCTTAGACTCCCCAGACATCACCACAGGCGTCCACCATTGCCTCCAGGAGGGTTTGCTGTACGTAGGGGTTACAGTCACACTCTCCACCGCCATGCTGAAAAAATCTGATTTAAAAAAAGGGAAGACGCTGGCAAAAAAAAGAACGGTGATCCTGGAACCAGAGCAGCTCGATGGAAACTCACGTTATCCCAAATGACAACATATTGGGCTTGCTCTGGTTTCCCTGACTCCCCATCCTGTTGAATAATGTTATGGTGCAGCTGATGTAGAAATTGAAGGAGTTGTGCCGTGTTGTATGGACCCATTTTGACATGGCGGCGGAGGACGTCACGGTTGCTGATGGCTGCACAAAGGGTGACGTTGCCTCCCCTCTGGCCAGGAACCTGTATGACGGCACGGTGGCCAATGATGGTGCGCCCCCTTTTGCGCCTTTTCGTTAGGTTGAACCCTGCCTTGTCAAAGAAGATGTTCTCCTGTGGGTCAGCCATGTCATCCAGCTCAAAAATCTCTACAGAAGTCTGAAAACACACATTTTACTGTACTACAAACACAGTACTGTAGTGTACTACTGTACTGATATGAAAGATTGTGTACTGCAGTTACTGTAACTCAGTTACTGTAACTCAGTACTGTATTGATATGCTGGAGAGATGGGCCATACTCTACATACTGTTTAAATTCTATACAGTATAGCAATTACCTGCACATACAGTTGAAATCAGGAGTTTACATACACTTAGGTTGGAGTCATTAAAACTGGTTTTTCAACCACTCCACAAATGTCTTATTAACAAATAGTTTTGGCAAGTCGGTTAGGACATCTACTTTGTGCATGACACAAGTAATTCTTCCAAAAATTGTTTACAGACAGATTATTTCACTTATATATAATTCACTGTATCACAATTCCAGTGGATCAGAATTTTACATACACTAAGTTGACGGTGTCTTTAAACAGCTTGGAAAATTACAGAAAATGATTTCATGGCTTTAGAAGCTTCTGATTGGCTAATTGACATCATTTGAGTCCATTGGAGGTGTACCTGTGGATGTATTTCAAGGCCTACCTTCAAACTCAGTGCATCTTTGCTTGACATCATGGGAAAATCAAAAGAAATTAGCCAAGACCTCAGAAAGAAAATTGTAGTCCTCCACAAGTCTGGTTCATCCTTGGGAGCATTTTCCAAACGCCTGAAGGTACCACATTCATCTGTACAAACAATAGGAAGCAAGTATAAACACCATGGGACCACACAGCCGTCATACCACTCAGGAAAGAGACGTGTCTCCTAGAGATGAACGTACTTTGGTGCGAAAAGTGTAAATCAATCCCAGAACAACAGCAAAGGACCTTGTGAAGATGCTGGAGGAAACCGGTACAAAAGTACCTATATCCACTTGCAAGCCGAAGAACACCATCCCAACTGTGGAGCACGGGGGTGGCAGAATTATGTTTTGGGGGTGCTTGCTGCAGGAGGGACTGGTGCACTTCACAAAATAGATGGCAGCATGAGGCAGGGAAATTGTGGCTATATTGAAGCAACATCAAGACATCAGTCAGGAAGTTAAAGCTTGGTCGCAAATGGGTATTCCAAATGGAGAATGACCCCAAGCATACTTCCAAAGTTGTGGGAAAATGGCTTAAGGACAACAAAGTCAAGGTATTGGAGTGGCCATCACAAAGCCCTGACCTCCATCCTATAGAAAATTTGTTGGCAGATCTGAAAAAGCATGTGCGAGCAAGGAGGCCTACAAACCTGATTCAGTTACACCAGGTCTGTCAGGAGGAATGGGCCGAAATTCACCCAACTTATTGTGGGAAGCTTGTGGAAGGCTAATCAAAACGTTTGACCCAAGTTAAACCATTTTAAAGGCAATGCTACCAAATACTAATTGAGTGTATGTAAACTTCTGACCCACTGGGAATGTGATGAAAGAAATACAATCTGAAAGAAATCACTCTACTATTATTCTGAGATTTAACATTCTTAAAATAAAGTGGTGATCCTAACTGACCTAAAACAGGGATTTTTTACGAGGATTAATTGTCAGGAAATGTGAAAACTGAGTTTAAATGTATTTGGCTAAGGTCTATGTAAACTTCCGCCTTCAGCTGTATTGCAATCGTTGCTCCTTAACTCTGTTTGAATTCCCTTTAAAAGGCACACGGAACAGCTGTTTTGTCCTTATATGGTTCTTCTGAGCGATCTGGTCAATGGTGGAAATGCTGATGCTGTCAATTCCTTGGAAGACAACCAGGTCTTCAACTATTTGGGTTTGAATTTCCCTCAAATGGATGGCATTATTGGCACCATATTTACTAGGGCAGTCTCTTGCTCAGCTGTGAGAGGTCTCCGCCTACCTCCAGTAGATGGCCGGCTCCCAGTTCTGCAAAAATGTAATTTGACCATTACTGGCCTATGGTCGTCCATTACTGTGGTAAAAACTACACTGAGGACAAAGTGGAGATTCAGTCCATATGCACTACAACATTACATGTATCATAGTAACAAGGCAAATGACCTGTTTTCCCTTCTGAAAGTACAGACAATGGATGAACCCGTGTAACGGCTGAGGCTGGGTTGTACTAGCTGTCCAGCTTCTCTCATAGTCCTCCCATGTATGAACACATGATGAACTAGTGTGGCACGGATTTCATCTGAGATTACTTGTCTTTGTTGTTGTCTTCGTCGTCCTATTCCGCTCTGTTGTCTTGCAACTTCGGCATTGTTAGGATCCATTGTTCCAAAGCACATGGACATGCCTCTCGGCCCAATTATTGATCCTGCAATTCTGATTGGTGTGTTAACAATTTTGAGGCTTGGTGTTTGCACCTGGAGTAAGGTGTGCTCTTTGAGTTTAGGTTGTAATGATTTGAGTTAATTATATTGAGAGCATTATTATGAATGAATATATAGTGCAATTAATGATTTGTTTGGTCACTTTTGTGTAAGGTTTTGCAGAAAGAGTTTTGAATATTGGAAGGTGTGAAAACAGGTGAATAGTTTTTACGGTTATGGGTAATGTGTGTGTTTTTGGGAATGACATAAGGTTATGGGTAATGTGTGTGTTTTTGGGAATGACATAAGGTTATGGGTAATGTGTGTGTTTTTGGGAATGACATAAGGTTATGGGTAATGTGTGTGTTTTTGGGAATGACATAAGGTTATGGGTAATGTGTGTGTTTTTGGGAATGACATAAGGTTATGGGTAATGTGTGTGTTTTTGGGAATGACATAAGGTTATGGGTAATGTGTGTGTTTTTGGGAATGACATAAGGTTATGGGTAATGTGTGTGTTTCTGGGAATGACATAAGGTTATGGGTAATGTGTGTGTATTTTGGGAATGACATAAGGTTATGGGTAATGTGTGTGTTTTTGGGAATGACATAAGGTTATGGGTAATGTGTGTGTTTTTGGGAATGACATAAGGTTATGGGTAATGTGTGTGTTTTTGGGAATGACATAAGGTTATGGGTAATGTGTGTGTTTTTGGGAATGACATAAGGTTATGGGTAATGTGTGTGTTTCTGGGAATGACATAAGGTTATGGGTAATGTGTGTGTTTTTGGGAATGACATAAGGTTATGGGTAATGTGTGTATTTTTGGGAATGACATAAGGTTATGGGTAATGTGTGTGTTTTTGGGAATGACATAAGGTTATGGGTAATGTGTGTGTTTTTGGGAATGACATAAGGTTATGGGTAATGTAAGTGTTTTTGGGAATGACATAAGGTTATGGGTAATGTGTGTGTTTTTGGGAATGACATAAGGTTATGGGTAATGTGTGTGTTTTGGGGAATGACATAAGGTTATGGGTAATGTGTGTGTTTTTGGGAATGACATAAGGTTATGGGTAATGTGTGTGTTTTTGGGAATGACATAAGGTTATGGGTAATGTGTGTGTTTGGGAATGACATAAGGTTATGGGTAATGTGTGTGTTTTGGGAATGACATAAGGTTATGGGTAACGTGTGTGTTTTTGGGAATGACATAAGGTTATGGGTAATGTGTGTGTTTTTGGGAATGACATAAGGTTATGGGTAATGTGTGTGTTTTTGGGAATGACATAAGGTTATGGGTAATGTGTGTGTTTTTGGGAATGACATAAGGTTATGGGTAATGTGTGTGTTTTTGGGAATGACATAAGGTTATGGGTAATGTGTGTGTTTTTGGGAATGACATAAGGTTATGGGTAATGTGTGTGTTTTTGGGAATGACATAAGGTTATGGGTAATGTGTGTGTTTTGGGGAATGACATAAGGTTATGGGTAATGTGTGTGTTTTTGGGAATGACATAAGGTTATGGGTAATGTGTGTGTTTTTGGGAATGACATAAGGTTATGGGTAATGTGTGTGTTTGGGAATGACATAAGGTTATGGGTAACGTGTGTGTTTTTGGGAATGACATAAGGTTATGGGTAACGTGTGTGTTTTTGGGAATGACATAAGGTTATGGGTAATGTGTGTGTTTTTGGGAATGACATAAGGTTATGGGTAATGTGTGTGTTTTTGGGAATGACATAAGGTTATGGGTAATGTGTGTGTTTTTGGAAATGACATAAGGTTATGGGTAATGTGTGTGTTTTTGGGAATGACATAAGGTTGTGGGTAATGTGTGTGATTTTGGGAATGACATAAGGTTATGGGTAATGTGTGTGTTTTTGGGAATGACATAAGGTTATGGGTAATGTGTGTGTTTTTGGGAATGACATAAGGTTATGGGTAATGTGTGTGTTTTTGGGAATGACATAAGGTTATGGGTAATGTGTGTGTTTTTGGGAATGACATAAGGTTATGGGTAATGTGTGTGTTTTTGGGAATGACATAAGGTTATGGGTAATGTGTGTGTTTTTGGGAATGACATAAGGTTATGGGTAATGTGTGTGTTTTTGGGAATGACATAAGGTTATGGGTAATGTGTGTGTTTTTGGGAATGACATAAGGTTATGGGTAATGTGTGTGTTTCTGGGAATGACATAAGGTTATGGGTAATGTGTGTGTATTTTGGGAATGACATAAGGTTATGGGTAATGTGTGTGTTTTTGGGAATGACATAAGGTTATGGGTAATGTGTGTGTTTTTGGGAATGACATAAGGTTATGGGTAATGTGTGTGTTTTTGGGAATGACATAAGGTTATGGGTAATGTGTGTGTTTGGGAATGACATAAGGTTATGGGTAACGTGTGTGTTTTTGGGAATGACATAAGGTTATGGGTAACGTGTGTGTTTTTGGGAATGACATAAGGTTATGGGTAATGTGTGTGTTTTTGGGAATGACATAAGGTTATGGGTAATGTGTGTGTTTTTGGGAATGACATAAGGTTATGGGTAATGTGTGTGTTTTTGGGAATGACATAAGGTTATGGGTAATGTGTGTGTTTTTGGGAATGACATAAGGTTGTGGGTAATGTGTGTGTTTTTGGGAATGACATAAGGTTATGGGTAATGTGTGTGTTTTTGGGAATGACATAAGGTTATGGGTAATGTGTGTGTTTTTGGGAATGACATAAGGTTATGGGTAATGTGTGTGTTTTTGGGAATGACATAAGGTTATGGGTAATGTGTGTGTTTTTGGGAATGACATAAGGTTATGGATAATGTGTGTGTTTTTGGGAATGACAAGGTTATGGGTAATGTGTGTGTTTTTGGGAATGACATAAGGTTATGGGTAATGTGTGTGTTTTTGGGAATGACATAAGGTTATGGGTAATGTGTGTGTTTTGGGGAATGACATAAGGTTATGGGTAATGTGTGTGTTTTTGGGAATGACATAAGGTTATGGGTAACGTGTGTGTTTGGGAATGACATAAGGTTATGGGTAACGTGTGTGTTTTTGGGAATGACATAAGGTTATGGGTAACGTGTGTGTTTTTGGGAATGACATAAGGTTATGGGTAACGTGTGTGTTTTTGGGAATGACATAAGGTTATGGGTAATGTGTGTGTTTTTGGGAATGACATAAGGTTATGGGTAATGTGTGTGTTTTTGGGAATGACATAAGGTTATGGGTAATGTGTGTGTTTTTGGGAATGACATAAGGTTATGGGTAATGTGTGTGTTTTGCGGAATGACATAAGGTTATGGGTAATGTGTGTGTTTTTGGGAATGACATAAGGTTATGGGTAATGTGTGTGTTTTTGGGAATGACATAAGGTTATGGGTAATGTGTGTGTTTGGGAATGACATAAGGTTATGGGTAACGTGTGTGTTTTTGGGAATGACATAAGGTTATGGGTAACGTGTGTGTTTTTGGGAATGACATAAGGTTATGGGTAATGTGTGTGTTTTTGGGAATGACATAAGGTTATGGGTAATGTGTGTGTTTTTGGGAATGACATAAGGTTATGGGTAATGTGTGTGTTTTTGGAAATGACATAAGGTTATGGGTAATGTGTGTGTTTTTGGGAATGACATAAGGTTGTGGGTAATGTGTGTGATTTTGGGAATGACATAAGGTTATGGGTAATGTGTGTGTTTTTGGGAATGACATAAGGTTATGGGTAATGTGTGTGTTTTTGGGAATGACATAAGGTTATGGGTAATGTGTGTGTTTTTGGGAATGACATAAGGTTATGGGTAATGTGTGTGTTTTTGGGAATGACATAAGGTTATGGGTAATGTGTGTGTTTTTGGGAATGACATAAGGTTATGGGTAATGTGTGTGTTTTTGGGAATGACAAGGTTATGGGTAATGTGTGTGTTTTTGGGAATGACATAAGGTTATGGGTAATGTGTGTGTTTTTGGGAATGACAAGGTTATGGGTAATGTGTGTGTTTTTGGGAATGACATAAGGTTATGGGTAATGCGTGTGTTTTTGGGAATGACATAAGGTTATGGGTAATGTGTGTGTTTTTGGGAATGACATAAGGTTATGGGTAATGTGTGTGTTTTTGGGAATGACATAAGGTTATGGGTAATGTGTGTGTTTTTGGGAATGACATAAGGTTATGGGTAATGTGTGTGTTTTTGGGAATGACATAAGGTTATGGGTAATGTGTGTGTTTTTGGGAATGACATAAGGTTATGGGTAATGTGTGTGTTTTTGGGAATGACATAAGGTTATGGGTAATGTGTGTGTTTTTGGGAATGACATAAGGTTATGGGTAATGTGTGTGTTTTTGGGAATGACATAAGGTTATGGGTAATGTGTGTGTTTTTGGGAATGACATAAGGTTATGGGTAATGTGTGTGTTTTTGGGAATGACAAGGTTATGGGTAATGTGTGTGTTTTTGGGAATGACAAGGTTATGGGTAATGTGTGTGTTTTTGGGAATGACAAGGTTATGGGTAATGTGTGTGTTTTTGGGAATGACAAGGTTATGGGTAATGTGTGTGTTTTTGGGAATGACATGAGGTTATGGGTAATGTGTGTGTTTTTGGGAATGACAAGGTTATGGGTAATGTGTGTGTTTTTGGGAATGACAAGGTTATGGGTTTTTGTGGTACAGGAACCAGTTTTTGTGTTTAAGCAAACGAGAAAAACTGTAATGAGGAATTCCTGTATGAAAATATGAAAAATATACCTCACCTCACAGAAGGGGTGGTCTTAAAAGCTCCTATCAGAGGGTGGCCGCTGTGTCACAATGAGCTCTTTAATTCAACAACTAAGGATGGGGAGGGAAGAACAATTGTTAGGAGGAGTGAGAGAGAGGGGGAGAACGTGAGAGATGGGGCAGTCATCATCGATTCTCTTTAATTAACATAGATTCAAGGTCTCCAGATCCCAAATCCCATAACGCTCCTCTATTTAAGGCCTGCTCTGAGAAAATGCCTGCCTAAGCAAAGCTTGGACTGGGACTGCACACTGTACACTACACACTACACACCACACAACAGCACCAAGCAATCTCACCAGAAACTTGGGGTCCAAGGCCCAAATCTCCCTCACTCCAATCAATGGGGTGAGAGGCCACTGGACAGGGTAAACTGTATAACTACCCCTCCTCTTTATTTCACATGCCTATGGCCCACTATACTCTGCATGAACAGTCTAATGATCTGATTGGATGCGATAAAGCAGTAGTGCAGTGATTAGGGTATATGGACAAATAGGAAAGGGGGATACCAAGTCAGTTGTACAACTGAATGCATTCAACTGAAATGTGTCTTCCACATTTAACCCAACCCCTCTGAATCAGAGGGCTGCCTTAATCGATATCCACGTCATCGGCTTCCGGGGGAACAGTGGGTTAACTGCCTTGCTCAGGGGCAGAACGACAGATGTTTAAGTTGTCAGCTCGGTGATTCGATCGAGCAACCTTTCGGTTACTGGTCCTACTCTCCTGCGTGCCTCCCCTGGGCATGTGCTCCATCAAGATTGCATTAATAAACCCCGCCTGCTGAACTTAACAATCAGATATCAATCAATATGTGCAACCAGTAGAACAGCTGATCTGAGCAATTCTTCTTTAATGGAATTCTTCAATGTCATACGATGGTGAAAGTCACTACTGTACTGTATATTCTACTTATAATGTGTATTGGTGTCTGGGGTAAACTCCCATTCATATAGTGTGGAGCAGTCTGACCACTCTCCTCCTTCAGGGCCTGTATTCATAAAGAGTCTCAGAGTAGGAGTGCTGATCTAGGATCGGGTCCCCCCCCTGTCCATGTCATCTTATTCATTATAACCTAAAAGGTCAAACTGATCCTAGATCAGCACTCCTACTGTTGGTGTCTGGCCCTGGGTCAGTCAGACCACTGTGACTGCCCAAAAAGGGATCATAGACAGACATGAGAATGGCCTGGACCGGATCCCACACAAAAACAGGATGCATGCAATGGGTCTCCTTCAATGAAAGGTTAAATTGAGCGCGATGCTGGGAAATCCAACTCGTTTCTCTCAGGCTTGCCCTCACACACAGAGGAAAAAAATGGACAGAAAAACAGGTGTTTGTTGGGTGGTTACATGCTGTGGCCATCTAAACTGAGGAAAGGTTTTGTGTATCCTCCATTAATAACGCAGATGAAAACACATTTAGGAAGCCATGGCGACTCCAAATCACAACTGCAATATTTAATAAAGAGACCAATGGGAGTCAAAGTGAACAGGGCTGCAGTAGCCTGGAGCTGCCTATTCAGATAACCATCCAGACGTGGGTTTAAAAGCCCCTACTGATAGCAGAGAGGTCAAAAGATAATCAGTGCCCTAGTTCTCTCTGATTCAGACTTAGGAAATGTACGCATTTCCGACGCACATCTTCTTATGAAAGAGTGTAACAGGATTTGCAGATGTGGTTCCCTTGCACGCATTGAATACATTTAATTCAACAGCTGAAAATCCTCCCATTTGCAGGCCAACAGATTTTCTAGTGGAGTTTTCACTCAGTGGGGTTTTCAGTACATTTATCTAAAGTCGTCCATTCAAATTTGGTGTCCCTTTCATTTGAATTTTCTTGACAGATATGAGAGGACGGTTCAGAATATTAGGGAACAATGAAAGAAAGCCATGTAAATACATACATATTCATCTCCTTTTCAGTATCAATTGGTAGATTTAAAATGATCTTGCATAATTATTTATGAATAATAATTTTAAAAACTGTCTTGAAGACCTTTACACACATCATATATTGGTGAACCAAAACTACAGTGATTTGATTCATCCTGAAAGGTGCCATATGTAATTGTTTAATCCATGAAATATTGCAAGGTAAGAAAAGTGTACAATAGGGCTATAACAGTAGTCCTATACATCTCCCCTGATAATCCTCACTGATCATGGAACTGTGATGGTAGTTGTTGGGAACCGTGCTCCAGGTTCCAGCTTCAACCTGCTATGTACGGTATGGTTTACGTTGAATAATGATTTCAATTCATTATTGCACAACTTGTAATACGTTAGCCTAATATGATCCACTATTGCTAGTGATCCTCAGGAACAACCACACAAACATGACAGAGCAAAATGAAAGGAAACTAACACCAAAGTGATAGTTGTAAATGTATGTGGGTATAACTGACGGTAGCTACAGAGAGTGGCTAATATTTAACACATTGTTTAGAACTCATAGATCACCTCGGTAGGTTAGACATTACGCTGTCATTTCCTCATCACTACAGAAGCCTTGGGTCTCCAAATTCCATCCCTGAAAGTTACAAGGCACAGCATTTCATCAACTTCACTGTGGGAAAGGTGATATGTTGATATGCTTCAGTTTGCTGCCATATGACTGGTTTCACGTTAATTTTGTCTCCATCGATTATAAGGTAAAATATATCTAAAACATATGTAATTTATATTTACAATTCCCTTATCCAAATGGATTACTAATTTACCTAGCTCTTATCAATAGCTCTTATCAAGTTGTAAATTACAGTGCATGGAGAATGGTGCTATTTTAATCAGGGGGAAAGTAGATGTAGTTCCACTTGGAACAGACAGGTTGTTCTACCTTATTCATTGTTTCATCGCTTGTAAAGGATGTGGAATTTAGAGGGAATTAAGTTAAGATCAGAATACGTTGAATCTGTGTCTTTGATCTCCACCCCAAATGAATAGCGGGTGAATAGCATGCTATTCTCATGCTTAAGTTTAAGATCAGAATACACATCGGGTCGGAATTCCCCCAATAGTGAGCACTTACTGTACAGTGAAATTGGTAGAGAGATCCTCCAGGTTCTATTAGAACACAATAGGAAGAGAGCAGACTTATGAAGAAATTCCAAGACAGAGCTGGAATCTGTCTACCATTTAGGCACAACAGAAGTCTGTTGTAGCAGAATGAAAGACAACAGTAAACACAAACCAGAGCCACTGAGAATAAACATTTACATTAAACCTGGGCTATATTGTTTGGATTCCTCAGTACAGGAGCATAGTCATGGAGTCCTACGATGCTTGGTGTACGGCAAGGTAAGCCTGCATTTCTAAAGAAAAGCAAATGTTCTGATGATGCAGGTCAGGATGAGTGAGATGCTTTAACCAGACCAGGGCCTCTGTATTTACATTTCTGCCTTATAAGCACCACCTAGAGCATGATCCCTCATTATCTGTGCCACTGACCTGATTTTTGAGAGAGAGAGAGAGAGAGAGAGAGAGAGAGAGAGAGAGAGAGAGAGAGAGAGATGTAGAGGGTAAGGCCAAGGGTGTATTGAGGGGGGGGGTATGTGTGTGGTCTGATACCTGATACCTGATTCTTCTTGCCCTTTTCTGTCTCTGCCTGACTACCCACAGTGAGGCCGTTAAAGTACAGCCACCCCTCCCCCTCTCTATTTCGCTGTTCAGCCTACTGTGTGCAAGAGGAGAGCAAATAACAAAACACTTGAGTGAGCAACATTACACAAGCAGCACTATGGATATCCTCACATACATATACAGACATGTGCAGACATGTATAGCTACAACAATAACCTTGACATTTCCTCACTATGAGACAAAATAATGCAACAATCTACTTGTGGATTATTTGGATGATATTAGTATGATTACATAAGACACCACAGATTGCATCTAATGTGGATGAATCTCCTCCCTATAGCTGGAGAGGTCACTTGGAGGATGGCTATACAGTGGCTATACAGTGATGATGTGATGTACACCATGTACTAACCTGCCTCATGGACACAGACGTTTTAGCACCTGATAGATGGTAATCCCCCCCAGGCAGGCACACTCCCTCTCCCTCACATAGTCCACTATATTGGGTTGGCCAGGCCATGTAAAAAAAAATAAATATATATATATATATATATACAGTGCCTTGCGAAAGTATTTGGCCCCCTTGAACTTTGCGACCTTTTTCAAACATAAAGATATAAAACTGTATTTTTTTGTGAAGAATCAACAACAAGTGGGACACAATCATGAAGTGGAACGACATTTATTGGATATTTCAAACTTTTTTAACAAATCAAAAACTATTCAGCCCCTTTACTTTCAGTGCAGCAAACTCTCTCCAGAAGTTCAGTGAGGAGCTCTGAATGATCCAATGTTGACCTAAATGACTAATGATGATAAATACACTCCACCTGTGTGTAATCAAGTCTCCGTATAAATGCACCTGCACTGTGATAGTCTCAGAGGTCCGTTAAAAGCGCAGAGAGCATCATGAAGAACAAGGAACACACCAGGCAGGTCCGAGATACTGTTGTGAAGAAGTTTAAAGCCGGATTTGGATACAAAAAGATTTCCCAAGCTTTAAACATCCCAAGGAGCACTGTGCAAGCGATAATATTGAAATGGAAGGAGTATCAGACCACTGCAAATCTACCAAGACCTGGCCGTCCCTCTAAACTTTCAGCTCATACAAGGAGAAGACTGATCAGAGATGCAGCCAAGAGGCCCATGATCACTCTGGATGAACTGCAGAGATCTACAGCTGAGGTGGGAAACTCTGTCCATAGGACAACAATCAGTCGTATATTGCACAAATCTGGCCTTTATGGACGAGTAGCAAGAAGAAAGCCATTTCTTAAAGATATCCATAAAAAGTGTTGTTTAAAGTTTGCCACAAGCCACCTGGGAGACACACCAAACATGTGGAAGAAGGTGCTCTGGTCAGATGAAACCAAAATTGAACTTTTTGGCAACAATGCAAAACGTTATGTTTGGCGTAAAAGCAACACAGCTCATCACCATCCCCACTGTCAAACATGGTGGTGGCAGCATCATGATTTGGGCCTGCTTTTCTTCAGCAGGGACAGGGGACATGGTTAAAATTGATGGGAAGATGGATGGAGCCAAATATAGGACCATTCTGGAAGAGAACCTGATGGAGTCTGCAAAAGACCTGAGACTGGGACGGAGATTTGTCTTCCAACAAGACAATGATCCAAAACATAAAGCAAAATCTACAATGGAATGGTTCAAAAATAAACATATCCAGGTGTTAGAATGGCCAAGTCAAAGTCCAGACCTGAATCCAATCGAGAATCTGTGGAAAGAACTGAAAACTGCTGTTCACAAATGCTCTCCATCCAACCTCACTGAGCTCGAGCTGTTTTGCAAGGAGGAATGGGAAAAAATTTCAGTCTCTCGATGTGCAAAACTGATAGAGACATACCCCAAGCGACTTACAGCTGTAATCGCAGCAAAAGGGGGCACTACAAAGTATGCACGCCCAATTTTTCAGTTTTTGATTTGTTAAAAAAGTTTGAAATATCCAATAAATGTCGTTCCACTTCATGATTGTGTCCCACTTGTTGTTGATTCTTCACAAAAAATACAGTTTTATATCTTTATGTTTGAAGCCTGAAATGTGGCAAAAGGTCGCAAAGTTCAAGGGGGCCGAATACTTTCGCAAGGCACTGTATAAATACACATTTTAAATAAACATTCTCAAAGCCCTAACAAGAGCAAGGTATTGTGTTTCATTTGAAAACAGCTTAACATTTTGTAAAAGCATTGACTATAAAGACACTGACAGAGCACACACACCCTCAGACACATGCAGACCAGTGGCGGTCAGTTCCGTTTAAGATGATGGAGGACTATTATTTTTTATGAGCATGGCCTTATTTCTATTACAGCACATTGGATGACTGTCATTCATATTCCATTCACCCAGTTCAATATAACAGTGATAGGTTTAGGTTACTACGTGATACTCAAATTTTCCTTATACCCATCATGAGGTTGCTACAACCGAGCCTATGAATGAAAGTTTACAACGTAGGTGCACACAGGTCTAGAGACAAAACTGAGGTGACAGACAGTGACATTCAATACTGCCTTGCACACTCTTGCCTGCATCTAGCTGATATGGGGTGTAATCATTAGTCCATCAGTTGCAAACGGTCGTTTCTATTGGACAAATTCAGGTATGTTTATCCACATTTTGTTCAGTTTGCTTCCGTCTAAGAAATGTTTTTCAACAGAATCGGCGGAATGAATACACCCCTGATCACGCGTAAACAGATTTCACTCTCATAACAGCCAAGTTGTATTCCTTCTCTTCCCTTCCCTTGTGGACTTCAATGCACAATATATCAGCTTTACTTCACCAGGCAAAGAAACTTTCCAAGCCAAACCTCTACATCGTTGCCTCCATATTAGCTAAAGTAGTGTCATAGTCAGCATAGCTAATAGAACTAACGCGTTAGTAAAATCGTTACAATCAAGCAGTAACGTTAGTGTACACTCAGTAAGCAGTTACACCGGCGGACCCCAGGAGGCAATAAATGTTTAATACCAAAAGCTTACCTTGACTAGGAAGAGTTCCAGTGTTGTGTTGGAAAGTGTTACGCTGAGTGGAACAGGGGAACCCAAGAGCAGACTCAGACAAGGAGACTGGGATGAAGTAACCAGGGTATTTATTGAAACACAGGGGGAGATGTAGTGCAGGTCAGGGGAAGCTCGGGCGGGTTGCTGGAAACCAGGTGTGGAGGCTGAGGCTGGAGCGAGAGGGGTTGAGACAGGGTAAGCAGTGAGGAATGCAAGACAGAGTAGCAGGATGACGAGACGTGGGACTGGAGACAGGGACCAGAGTCAGAGCAGGCAGAATGAGCAGAGATTACGTTCTGGCAGTGTGGAAGTGGCAGGGCTGAGTATTTGTAGAGGTCTTGATTATGGAACAGGTTGTAGCTGGTGGTGATATTCTCTGTCTCCAGCACACCTGTCTCCGCCCACACAATCACATACAGTGAGAGAGAGAGGGAGAGGGAGAGGGAGAGAGTACTGGGGGACTGGCGGCAGATCAAGGAGACACAGGATGAGCAGTAGAGGGAGTTGCAGGAGCAGATGTGACAGAAAGCCATAGCCAGCTAGCTAACATAGCATCCCTCTGTTTGAACATGGTTTTTTAGTAGGCTAAACTAGCTTGCTGCTTTTTCTAGCTAAGTAAGTGACATTAAAAGTGAAAAAAAATATGTAGAAATCTGTCTCTATTTCTCCCTTGCTTCTCCTTCATTTTGGAAGAAATTAAATTGTTCAAAACTGTTCAACTATTGTATTTCTCTCTCTTTGATTCAACAACTCATCACATTTTATACACTGCAGTGCTAGCTAGCTGTAGTTTATGTTTTCAGTACTAGATTAATTATCTGATCCTTTGATTGGTTGGACAACATGTCAGTTCATGCTGCAGGAGCTCTGATAGGCTGTCATAATAATTATTGTGTACGTCTATGGAAGGGGTTGAGAACCATTAGCCTCCTAAGTTTTGTATTAAAGTCAATGTACCCAGAGGAGGACGGAAGCTAGATGTCCTCCGGCTACACCATGGTGCTACCCTACAGAGTGCTGCTGAGGCTACTGTAGACCTTCTTCGCAAAATAGTGTTTTAATTGGTTATTTGGTGACATGTGATTATATTTAGTATAGTTTTATCTAAAAAGGATAACTTTTTTAATGTTTTACAATTTTTATTTTTATGAAATTAACTGAGGATGGTCCTCCCCTTCCTCTTCTGAGGAGCCTCCACTGATGTACAAGCCCAACAATTCCCACAAGCACATTTCTCTCTACAGTATATACCAGAGACCACTTTCTGCAAGCTAAATGTTTCACATCGCCAACAGGTTAAAGCTCCAAGTAAAATCCCAGTCATCTTTATATAAAGACTTACTAATAAAGAGTCAGTGAGTGAGGATATGCTAAAAGATCTGCCAGGTGGCCCAGTATTTCATTCATGTCAGGCTGGATCCGGACACATTTAGAGTCAAACAGTAAATATTTTCAAAGGTGAGGATGATCAAGATTTTATGAACATATTCAAAAAGTCTGGGATGGACAATGTCCCCATGCAGCCTAGGTCCACATTCTCATATAAGGTATGGTAGAGTGGTAGAGTTCTCAGCTCTGTGCACAGTAGTGGATGTAAATCAATGTTGGCCCTTTAGAGTAAACAAAGCAGGAGGAGAAAAGCTAAACAGAGGCCCTGGCTGACGAGGAGAGAGAGGTGCCAGTGGGGACTGGGAGGGGGGCGGGAGGAGGGCCTCCAGGAACATAAACACCACCATGTAGACACACGCACAGACACAGACACACACACAGACACAATGCAGATATGCACACAGACACTCTTTACTATACATAAGAAAAAGGCACATCTTACACATGATTAAATGATTCCATATAGCACTAATAATGTCTCCAGAGTTCCACTCTGATATTCCTCATTCTACTAACACATTTAGTAACAGAAGTACTTCCCCATACTCTAGCCGGGAAAACCCTGTACTAAAGCACTATCGGCTGACCTCTGACCTCTGACCTCCAAACCCGGAGCAACCTTCCTCCACGGGGCAGAACACGGCAGGGCTATGCACGGCACTCACCTCATCGACCTGGCTCTTCAGCAACCTGCTGAGCTTTTGACCAGCTCGCATTGGCTGGAGGTTAACCAGTACCACTGTACTATCACGCCAAACCCTTACAAAGAACTATGTGTGCATCCCAAATGGCACCCTGTCCCTAAGGGTCCTGGTCAAAAGTAGTGCACTATATAGGGAATAGGGTGTCATTTGGGACACAGTACTATCACTCCATCAGCCTTTTCCTAAATAGAGAGGATACATATCTGTATGATAAACACCCCTTCCATGTCTATGCTGAACTGAAAGCCATCCTTCATATAATTTTGTGTCATCTGATGTGTCATGTTATTATTCTGGGGAGTGGGTAGTGGGTAGTGGGTAGTGGGTAGTGGGTAGTGGGTAGGCTACTCTCCCCTTTCCCCAAGAAGCACAAGTAACACCTTTGTCTCCCTGCCCCTGTCTGCTCCTCTCTCACTGTGTCTCACTGTATTTCACTGTATCTCACTGTCTCACCGTGTCTCACTGCATTTCACTGTCTCACCGTGTCTCACTGTGTCTCACTGTCTCACTGTGTTTCACTGTAACTCACTGTGTCTCACTGTAACTCACTGTGTCTCACTGTGTCTCACTGTGTCTCACTGTGTCTCACCGTGTCTCACTGTGTCTCACTGTATTTCACTGTCTCACGTGTCTCACTGTATTTCACTGTATCTCACTGTGTCGCACTGTAACTCACTGTGTCTCACTGTATTTCACTGTCTCACCGTGTCTCACTGTATCTCACTGTCTCACTGTGTCTCACTGTATTTCACTGTCTCACCGTGTCTCACTGTATTTCACTGTCTCACATGTCTCACTGTATTTCACTGTCTCATCGTGTCTCACTGTATTTCACTGTATCTCACTGTCTCACTGTGTCGCACTGTAACTCACTGTGTCTCACTATGTTTTACTGTTTCTCACTGTATATCACTCTCTCACCGTGTCTCACTGTGTCTCGCTGTTTCTCACTGTCTCACTGTGTCTCACTGTGTCTCGCTGTTTCTCACTGTGTCTCACTGTGGTTTATTCATACATCTCCGTTTTGAATAGATAGCTCTTCATGTTGTTGTTTGTTCTCTCTCTCCCTGTCAACTTATCCTGCTCTCTCTCTCTCTTTGTCTCTCTCTCTGCATCGCTCTCCCTCTCCGCATCTCTCTCTCTGCATCTCTCTCCCTCTCGCTGCTCTCTCTCTCTCTCTGCATCTCTCTCCCTCTCTCTGCTCTCTCTCTCTTTGTCTCTCTCTCTGCATCTCTCTCCCTCTCTCTGCTCTCTCTCTCTTTGTTTCTCTCTCTGTATCTCTCCCTCTCTCCGCATCGCGGTTGAAGAGGCGCTGAGGTTGAAGAGGCGCTGCTGCGTCTTCTTCACAACGCTGTTGGTGTGGGTGGACCAATTCAGTTTGTCCGTGATGTGTACGCCGAGGAACTTAAAATTACTACCCTCACAACTAAGAGTTGTGAAAATGTACCACATCCTTGTGACATTAGTGCCAAAGCGATAAAATCTGTAATAATCAGCAGCGTGTGTGTATGTGCATGGACCAGGTGTCAGTGGCAAACCCATTGTACAGAGACATGCTGAGGATGTGGGGTTGAGGGGGGATACAATTTTAGCCTTAGCGGTTAGGTTTAGGTTTAGGAGGTTTTGAATTGGAATCAATTGTTTGGTGACCACAAGGATAGAAAAACACAACAATTCAATGTGTGTGTGTGTGTGTGTGTGTGTGTGTGTGTGTGTGTGTGTGTGTGTGTGTGTGTGTGTGTGTGTGTGTGTGTGTGTGTGTGTGTGTGTGTGTGTGTGTGTGTGTGTGTGTGTGTGTGTGTGTGTGTGTGTGTGTGTGAGAGAGCTTGTTCCAGCACCACCGTTATAAGCTCCTCTCCTTCACACAGTGATTCTCCTCTCTGGAGAGGTAGAGGGAGAGAGGACAGAGAAGGACACATCCACCACCCTGCTCTCCTCTGTGATCCACCACGGGGACTTAGAATCAAAAGGCATGTGAAAAAGCAGGTGGTCTTTGGGAAGAACAACAGGCTTGGCTTTTCTACTGGCATTATGCCTCAATGGCAAACACATTTGAGTCAAGGCCATAAATGACGGTAGTATTCTAATACTGGCTGGCTCACTACACTGTGAGTACATAACAAAAACGTTCAGTTAAGCATATTCCTTAGATGCAAAAGAGATGTTACATAATTGCTGCAGCGAGGGTCACTCATGTCACCGGCACCACTGCCTGGTGAATGCTGTACCTTCTCACAGTGCGGGTAATGCCTCTGGTCCTTCCTGCTGTGAGCCCAGGAAACTTCCCACTAGACCCACTCGGTTAATCTCCATTAGCCATGGCAATGAGGGGTGATCTTAACACCCCCAAATCCCCTCCACCCCACATCCAGCTCCCTCATCACCCCTGGGGCTTGGACATCCCTGGCCCTCCATGGTCATATATCACCTGGTGTCACACACACACACTAGTACGCATACACACAAACACACACTAGTATGTACTTACACTAACACACACTAGTACACAAACACACAAACACACACTAGTATGTATACACACAAACACACACTAGTATGTATACACACAAACACACACTAGTATGTATACACACAAACACACACTAGTACGCATACACACAAACACACACTAGTATGTATATACACAAACACACACTAGTATGTATACACACAAACACACACTAGTATGTATACACACAAACACACACTAGTGGGCATACACACAAACACACACTAGTATGTATACACACAAACACACACTAGTACACTTACGCACAAACACACACTAGTTGGTATACACACAAACACACACTAGTACACTTACGCACAAACACACACTAGTATGTATACACACAAACACACACTGGTACACATACACACACTAGTACGTATACACACAAACACACACTAGTACGCATACACACAAACACACACTAGTTGGTATACACACAAACACACACTAGTACGCATACACACAAACACACACTAGTTGGTATACACACAAACACACACTAGTTGGTATACACACAAACACACACTAGTACGCATACACACAAACACACACTAGTACGCATACACACAAACACACACTAGTACGCATACACACACACACAAAGCTTAGCCTGTCATACGCATGAATAACTCTAGGAGGAGGTTAGGACCTACCACTAATAGAACCTCGTGCTGGGAAAGGAGGCTGTACAGCCAACATACTGTATAATCCACTCCACTGGGGATCTCCAATCACTCTGTCTCAAATGTGAGGGAGATTGAACCATGGGCAAACAGGGAATTTCTCAGACAGACAGACAGACAGACAGACAGACAGACAGACAGACAGACAGACAGACAGAGACAGGGAGAGAGACAGACAGACAGATGTATTTAGCATGTCACACTCAAGCGAGTTGTTTTCATGCTCTTCAATGAACACAAAGACCTCAGATATACAGTATATATATTCACATTAAAGCGACAAAACGTTTGTCTCTGGAGCTCAACGTGACCCGAGACAATGACACATCAAGGTCACTGTAGATTGTATCTGGGAAACTCACTCAGGATTACCCAATGACATTTGCATGACACCAATTAATGAACCAAGGTGAATTTACAATTTCTAGGACAAGGATATATAGGAAACATCTCGGCAACAATATAAGCAGTGATCCTTTCTGTAAAGATGAAGAATCCTAACATTGCGATCTACATTGATCATATTATAACATATACACTCACACACACTCACATAATTCACTCACTCACACACTTACATGAACATTCTACAGATCTAGAATTAGTGCATGGTCCCTTCTGGTTGAGAAACAAGAGCAAATATACAGTCATCCATCATGGCAATGATACAGACAGTTCCCCATGTCTCTCTCAAGACTAATGTGGGAGGGAAATTCCAGAGGACTTTACAGGGGAATTATTTGTCTATATATAGATGTGAAGATGTGAGGATGGGTGCACATGCCTTCCTTGTTCCCTGTCTCACTCAGCATACTGTTCATCCTAGATGCCTGGGAGAGCTGTGTGTGTGTGCGTGTGCGTGTGCGCGCGCGTGTGTGTGTGTGTGTGTGTGTGTGTGTGTGTGTGTGTGTGTGTGTGTGTGTGTGTGTGTGTGTGTGTGTGTGTGTTTGTGCATTGTTTATGTGCAGGGTTTTAGGACAGAGCCGACTGCTTAGCAGGGTGGAGGTGCTGCTGCATCTGTGGCACGGCTTTTACATGAATCTGCAGTCTCTCCCTCTCTCTCAATTCAATTTCAATTTAAGGGGCTTTATTGGCATGGGAAATATGTTTACATTGCCAAAGAAACTGAAATAAACAATACAAATGTTAAATGTCATACGAGGTATATATACAGTGTTGTAACGATGTGCAAATAGTTAAAGTACAAAAGGGAAAATAAATCAACATAAATATGGGTTGTATTTACAATGGTATTTGTTCTTCACTGATTGCCCTTTTCTTGTGGCAACAGGTCACAAATATTGCTGTTGTGATTGCACACTGTGGTATTTTACCCAATAGGTATGGGAGTTTATCAAAATTTGATTTGTTTTCGAACTCTTTGTGGGTCTGTGTAATCTGAAGGAAATATGTGTCTCTAATATAGTCATCTCCCTACGTTGGCCTTTCTCAATAGCAAGGCTATGCTCACTGAGTCTGTACATAGTCAAAGCTTTCCTTAATTTTGGGTCAGTCACAATGGTCAGGTATTTTGCCACCGTGTACTCTCTGTTTAGGGTCAAATCGCATTCTAATTTGCTCAGTTTTTTTGTTAATTCTTTCCAATGTGTCAAGTAATTATCTTTTTATTTTCTCATGATTTGGTTGGGTCTAATTGTGTTGCTGTCCTGGGGCTTTGTGGGGTGTGTTTGTGTTTGTGAACAGAGCCCCAGGACCAGCTTGCTTGGTGGACTCTTCTCCATTTGGGAATCACTTCATTTTAGGTGGTTGTAGAATTTAATGTCTCTTGCTGGATTTGGATAATTAGAGGGTATTGGCCTAATTCTGCTCTGCATGCATTGTGTGTCGTTTTACGTTGTACACATGATTTCTTTTGCAGAATTCTACATGCAGAGTCTCAATTTGGTGATTGTCCCATTTTGTGAATTCTTGGTTGGTGAGCAGACCCCAGACCTCACAACCATAGAGGGTAATGGGTTCTATGACTGATTCAAGTATTTTGAGCCAGATCCTAATTGGTATGTCGAATTTGATGTTCCTTCTGATGGCTTAGAAGGCCCTTCTTTCCTTGTCTCTCAACTCATTCACAGTTTTGTGGAAGTTACCTGTGGCACTGATATTTAGGCCTAGGTATGTATAGTTTTTTTGTGTGCTCTACGGCAACAGTGTCTAGATGGAATTTGTATTTGTGGTCCTGGCAACTGGACCTTTTTTGGAACACCATTATTTTTGTCTTACTGAGATTTACTGTTCAGGGCCCAGATCTGACAGAATCTGTGCAGAAGATCTAGGTGCTGCTGTAGGCCCTCCTTGTTTTGGGACAGAAGCACCAGATCATCAGCAAACAGTAGACGTTTGACTTCAGATTCTAGTTAGGTGAGGCCGGGTGCTGCAGACTGTTCTAGTGCCCTCGCCAATTCATTGATATATATGTTGAAGAGGGTGGGGCTTACGCTGCATTCCTGTCTCACCCCACGGCCCTGTGGAAAGAAATGTGTGTGTTTTTTGCTAATTTTAAATGCACACTTGTTGTTTGTGTACATGGATTTTATAATGTAGTATGTTTTTCCCCTAACACCACTTTCCATCAATTTGTATAACAGACACTAATGTCAAAATGAGTCAAAAAGTTTTTTTGAAATCAACAAAGCCTGAGAAGACTTTGCCTTTGTTTTGGTTTGTTTGTTTTTCAACAGGGTGTGCAGGGTGAATACGTGGTCTGTTGTACGGTCATTTGGTAAAGAGCCAATTTGACATTTGCTCAGTACATTGTTTTAATTGAGGAAATGTACAGGTCAGCTGTTAATGATACTGCAGAGGATTTTCCCAAGGTAGTTATTGGGGTCAAATTTGTCTCCACTTTTGTGGATTGGGGTGATCCGTCCTTGGTTCCAAATATTGGGGAAGATGCCAGAGCTAAGGATGATGTTAAAAACTACAGCCAATTGGAATTTTTGGTCTGTATATTTGATCCTTTAATTTAGGATACCATCAACATCACAGGCGTTTTTGGGTCGGAGAGTTTGTATTTTGTCTGTTTTGCCTGTAGTTTGTTCAATGTGATTGGAGAATCCAGTGGGTTCAAATCAAATCAAATCAAAATGTATTTGTCACATACACATGGTTAGCAGATGTTAATGTAGCGAAATGCTTGTGCTTCTAGTTCCGACAATGCAGTAATAACCAATGAGTAATCTAACCTAACAATTTCACAACAACTACCTTATACACACAAGTATAAAGGGATGAAGAATATGTACATAAAGATATATGAATGAGTGATGGTGCAGAACGGCATAGGCAAGATGCAGTAGATGGTATAGAGTACAGTATATACATATGAGATGAGTAATGTCGGGTATGTAAACATATAAAAGTGGCATTCTTTTCAAGTGGCTAGTGATACATTTTTTATATAAATTTTTCCATTATTAAACTGGCTGGAGTGGAGTCAGTATGTTGGCAGCAACCACTCAATGTTAGTGGTGGCTGTTTAACAGTCTGATGGCCTTGAGATAGAAGCTGTTTTTCAGTCTCTCGGTCCCTGCTTTGATGCACCTGTACTGACCTCGCCTTCTGGATGATAGCGGGGTGAACAGGCAGTGGCTCAGGTGGTTGTTGTCCTTGATGATCTTTATGGCCTTCCTGTGACATCGGGTGGTGTAGGTGTCCTGGAGGGCAGGTAGTTTGCCCCCAGTGATGCGTTGTGCAGACCTCACTACCCTCTGGAGAGCCTTACGGTTGTGGGCGGAGCAGTTGCCGTACCAGGCGGTGATACAGCCCAACAGGATGCTCTGAATTGTGCATCTGTAGAAGTTTCTGAGTGCTTTTGGTGACAAGCCAAATTCTGGTACGCGGGTTTTGGTAGTCTTTAATAGTTGATTCTAAGATTTGTATTTGATCATGTACATGTTTTTGCTGTTTGTTCTTTGTTATAGGGCCAAAAAGATTGGAGATGTGGTTTATCCATACATCTCCGTTTTGAATGGATAGCTCTTTGTGTTGTTGTTTCTTCTCTCTCTCCCTGTCAATTTATCCTGCTCTCTCTCTCTTTGTCTCTCTCTCTGCATCTCTCTCTTTCTCTGCTCTCTCTCTCTGCATCTCTCCCTCTCTCTGCATCTCTCCCTCTCTCTGCTCTCTCTTTCCGAATCGCTCTCCCTCTCCGCATCTCTCTCCCTGCTCTCTCCCTCTCTCTGCATCTCTCTCCCTCTCTTTGCTCTCTCTGTATCTCTCTCCCTCTCACCGCATCACTCTCCCTCTCCGCATCTCTCTCCCTGCATCTCTCTCCCTCTCTGTGCTCTCTCTCTCTCTCTCTGCATCTCTCTCCCTCTCTGTGCTCTCTCTCTCTCTCGCTGCATCTCTCTCCCTCTCTATGCTCTCTCTCTCTCTGCATCTCTCTCCCTCTCTCTGCATCTCTCTCCCTCTCTGCTCTCTCCCTCTCTCTGCTCTCTCTCTCTCTGTATCTCTCTCCCTCTCTCTGTATCTCTCTCCCTCTCTCTGCTCTCTCTCTCTGCATCTCTCTCCCTCTCTCTGCTCTCCCTCTCTCTCCCTCTCTCTGCTCTCTCCCTCTCTCTGCATCTCTCTCCCTCTCTCTGCATCTCTCTCCCTCTCTCTGCTCTCTCCCTCTCTCTGCATCTCTCTCCCTCTCTCTGCATCTCTCTCCCTCTCTCTGCTCTCAATTTCTTTTTTACTGTTTATACTTTAATCTCTCTCACCCATCCCTCTCTTTCTCCTTGCATATCTTGAGAACTGTGTCTATACCTCAGGTGCATGCAGGTTAACGAGGTGCTGAAATGCCAAGTCGTGCACTTCTGCCACAAAGAGGTGTCATCTTCTCTCACACATAGCCTTTCTCCCTGTCAGCCTCCTGATCAAGGTTGTTAGAAACGCCACCTACATGCCGGCAAGATCAACACAAAATCACAATTTCTTAAAAAACACACCACTGATATCGACTCAAATTATAATACCCCACGAGAGAGACATTGGCAGATATGAGGAAAGGGTAAGTTAAGGAGAAAAGAGGGAGGTTTTGGGGAAGTGTGTGAGTGTGTGTGCGTTTGCGTGCATGTCTGTCTGTGTCTGTGTACATGTTTGTATTTGTGTCAATGTCTGTGGTAGAGCAGATGTCCTGTCTGCCGTTGTCTAGCGGGGGAGTTGGAAAACATGCCGCTCGTTGACAACCCATTAGCGGGAGGCCATCTCCAAACAGTGAGAGTAAGGGGAAGATACTGCGCTCCGCTGTATAATCTCATTCACACTGGGTTAATTACAATGTGTGAAAATCCTAAATTAATGTGCAAATAAGGATCTAAATATAGATGGTAGAGTACATTTACACAATTGCAGTCAAATTCATTTGCACGAATAAGTGTGCGCTTGTGCACACACACACAAATGCACCCGCACTCATACACACACACACACACACACACACACACACACACACACACACACACACACACACACAACCCCTTGGGTTGTGCTGTGGCGGAGATCTTTGTGGGCTATACTCGGCCTTGTCTCAGGATGGTAAGTTGGTGGTTGAAGATATCCCTCTAGTGGTGTGGGGGCTGTGCTTTGTCAAAGTGGGTGGGGTTATGTCCTTCCTGTTTGGCCCTGTCCGGGGGTATCATCGGATGGGGCCACAGTGTCTCCTGACCCCTCCTGTCTCAGCCTCCAGTATTTATGCTGCAGTAGTTTATGTGTCGGAGGGCTAGGGTCAGTTTGTTATATCTGGAGTACTTCTCCTGTCTTATCCGGTGTCCTGTGTGAATTTAAGTATGCTCTCTCTAATTCTCTCTTGCTCTCTTTCTTTCTCTCTCTCGGAGGACCTGAGCCCTAGGACCATGCCTCAGGACTACCTGGCATGATGACTCCTTGCTGTCCCCAGTCCACCTGGCCGTGCTGCTGCTCCAGTTTCAACTGTTCTGCCTGCGGCTATGGAATCCTGACCTGTTCACCGGACGTGCTACCTGTCCCAGACCTGCTGTTTTCAACTTTCTAGAGACAGCAGGAGTGGTAGAGATACTCTTAATGATCGGCTATGAAAAGCCAACTGACATTTACTCCTGAGGTGCTGACTTGCTGCACCCTCCACAACTACTATGATTATTATTATTTGACCATGCTGGTCATTTATGAACATTTGAACATCTTGGCCATGTTCTGTTATAATCTCCACCTGGCACAGCCAGAAGAGGACTGGCCTCCCCTCATAGCCTGGTTCCTCTCTAGGTTTCTTCCTAGATTTTGGCCTTTCTAGGGAGTTTTTCCTAGCCACCGTGCTTCTACACCTGCATTGTTTGCTGTTTGGGGTTTTAGGCTGGGTTTCTGTACAGCACTTTGAGACAGCTGATGTACGAAGGCTATATAAATACATTTGATTTGATTAATACATTGTGCTTAATGAGAGATGAGAGAGAAGTTCCTTTTCATAAATAGCAAAATCCTTTAGGTTAGTTTCACCTCTCCCTCTTCTACAAACATCACAAAGAGCTTTAAAACCAAAACCTTTCCACACCAGACTGTGTGACTCCCGTTCATGTCCTGAATAATTTTCTCTTCCAGCCAGGACCATTAATACCAAATGTTTAATTCAAGAAGGGCACCTCTCAGTTCCATCTCTTGGTAGCAACGACAAAAGCGAAATTGTCTACATATCTCTGCTGTACCGTAACCTCACATAGTATCCGTAACCATGGTAACAGCCACCAAACAGATCCCAGAGGTAGGCCTGATCGTTTGATGTTTTCCCAGCATGCAAAGCTAATGATGCCATTTGGCATCAGACAATGTGTCTAAATTCTTGGCTGTGATAGCTGGAATAATTGGGAGGACATTTCGGGTACTGTGAACACAAAATCAAAATGAAGTAGGATAGATTTGAGGAAGAAAAGGTCTGATATCCCATTAGTGTCTTAGAGAGTGAGAGAGTGAGTGAGCGAAAGAGAGAAAGATGGAGAGAGAGACATGAATTATTCATGGTCCTGTAGTTCTCACACAATCCTGTCAGTCAAAGATCATCCTTCTGTAAGCTGATCTGAGATCAAATCAAATCAGTGAAATGCTTACTCACGAGCCCATTCCCAACAAAGCAGAATTAAAAAGTAAGACAAATATTTGCTAAATAAAAAAGGATATAGTAACACAATAAAAAGAATAGCGAGGCTATACACAAGGAGCACCAGTTTATGTGCAGGGGTACGAGGTAATTGAGGTAATATGATATGTACATGTAGGTAGGGGTAAAAGTAAAAATATATATTTTCCACCATAATTTGCAAATAAATTCATTAAAATTCCTACAATGTGATTTCTGGATTTTTTTTCTTCTCATTTTGCCTGTCATAGTTGAAGTGTACCTATGATGAAAATTACAGGCCTCTCTCATCTTTTTATGTGGGAGAACTTGCTCAATTGGTGGCTGACGAAATACTTTTTTGCCCCACTGTAAATATAATAAAATGATCCAATTTGGCCCGTGGGCTGCCAGTTGAGGAACCCTGGTCGAGTGAGTGTGCAGAGAGCCAGCGCAAAACAATTAAGATAAAGAAATAAATAATAAAAGGGGTCAAAGTAAATTGCCTGGGTCGCCCTCAGTTCCCAGCAACGTTATCTAAATGTTGTGTAACGTTGCGTCCTCCTGACCAGAACCCCCTTTGGGTTCAGAGCTTGGGTTCATTTTATTGATCATATGTCTATGACCCAACTGATATAACATAGCATAAAACGGTAGAAAACAGTCATTACATAAAAAGTTGAACCAAATCAAATAATCGTCTCAATCCAATCAAATAACAGTTTGCCTGATTATGTGTCACAGCAAGAGCTTATCAATAGCTGTGGTCATTATGTTGCGAAAGAGAATTGAAACCAGTGGCGCACTGATTTCCCAGAGGACACAGTCTGACATACAACAGCAGCACTTAGTTCAACTACTAAATGACTAGGTATCCCCCTTTCCCCTTAATGAACAGGACCAATAATGCCATAATGTGAAATAGGGAGGCCCATTCAGGACCAGAGCAGTTTCTTTCTCTACGGAACACCACTGCTCCACTTTCCGCTGGGTAAACCTCGAGCGGGAATTGCTGTTCTGACATGACAGATGGTGTGGCGTTTAATTTTTTGGTTCACACTACTTTGCTTTGGTGTCGTCAAATAGAGGACTGTAATTTGGGTAAGCACTTCTCCCTCTACCCACACCATGATTGTGTGCCTGCAAACACATTGCGAGCAATTACTTTAATTAAAATCACAAATATGGGAATGGGGAAGATGGTTCAGATTATTCTGAAAAACTAGTTGGGGACATCTCCGAGTTGGTCTCTGTTTGGGTCCTCCGAAAGTCTAAAATGTTGTTTTATATTTTGAACATTGAGAGATTAAGGGTCCACATTGACTCAGTCATAAAAAAGAACCTGAGCATAGCTAAGCATCTTGTTCCGTTCGATGGAAAGAGACATACGTTTCAATTGAGCATTAGTTGGCAATATATTTTACGGTCTGTGTGTTCCTGTTCCCTAATGTTAGTTTAACACTGTGCGGACAAAGCGATCATCAGCAGCTCTGACCGATAGCAAATTAACCTTGAGCGGTGAGGATACGCGCTGGACAATTCCCATCGCACACATATCTGTTCAACCTCTCACCTATAAATCTAGCAGTAGTAGTTGTAATGTTACAGGGCGCTCGATACGGGTCGTTACTCACGGATAAAGCAGCGATAACTTTGGCCAGACAGTTACTATCAGACGAAGCTGTAGAACACAGCTGGCGTTGCCCCTACCAGACCTGGGTTGAAATACTGTTTGAAATCATTAAATCATTTCAAATACTTTATCTGGGCTTGATTGAGCTTTTTTGGTACAATATAATAGCCGCAAATGTTGCAAGCCGCGCCCATCGGGTACTCTAGTCAGGCTGAAGAAAACGCTAAAAGTATTTGAAATATTTAAGATAGTATTTGAACCCAGGTCTGGTCTGTACTCTAGTAAAGCGCCTGTTGTTAATTTAGGGGAAATCTTTCCCTCGGGGTCGGCAAGCAGACTCATAACATCGTTGTTTAACACCAGTGGAACAAGGACACTGCTGCCACCAGATGATGTAACCAGAGGGGAGACTACGAGATAATGGGAATATAATTTACACCATATTTTGTCATTGAGCGTGGTGTGACAGTCACATTGGACACAATGGACTTTTATAGTGGTTTCCAAGGAAACACGCTATCTAGGGAAACACTGTTGAGGAATATTTATGGATAGTGCATATTGATAGATATCAAAGGGGTGGAATTTAATGTTTGTTGGTGTTGATCTCAATCTATCTACCAATGCTCTGTTTGAATGGTTGCGTTACATCTGTCTCACAGGCCAGTGGTACCTTGATTAGGGAGGACGGGCTCTTAGTAATGACTGGAATGGAATAAATATAAAGGCATCAAGCACAGGGTTTCCATGTGTTTGATACCATTCCATTCACTCCATTCCAACCATTATTATGAGCCTTCCTCCCATCAGCAGCCGACTGAGATCTATCTATGTAACGAAACGACCATCTCGTTGTTCTTTTTCTTTTTAGTCAGAGTATTAGCAAGTCTTGCAACCACACTGAAAAACAACTCCCAGGGGCTATTATCAACAAGCTGATTTGCATTCAGACAATATGATCTAAATAATGGGGTTCCAGTTTGACCTCTGCTGTGTGTATTTTGCAGAGTGTTGAGAGTAATTGAATGGGGCATCAAACAAGGGACCTGGTGAGACTGGGTGGGTTTTTCAAACCCTTCATGCCCTGATCTTAGAGAGCCTTTTTATTTCTCTATTTGGTTAGGTCAGGGTGTGATTTGGGTGGGCATTCTAGTTTGTCTGTTTCTTTGTTGGCTGGGTATGGTTCCCAATCAGAGGCAGCTGTCTATTGTTGTCTCTGATTGGGAATCATACTTAGGCAGCCTTTTCCCCACATATGTTTGTGGGTAATTATTTGTTTTCTGTGAGTGTTTGTGTGCGCCATGGTTGCGTCACGGTCTGTTTCTGTTTACCTGTTTTTTTTGTGACAGTTTCACTTTTATTAAAGATGTGGAATTCCATGCACGCTGTGCCTTGGCTCATTTCTGACAGGGAGTTTGAAGACAGCGATCGTGACACATTGTGATGTAAAACATTGAGATGTAGCAGCACAAGGCATGTTGTACTCTCTGCCCGTTCAATGTTCATGTTCTCACAGAGAAAACTTATTAGGATGATTTGTTTGCGGATGTTATAAAGTAACACCAAGTTATACTTCACACACACGTACAGATACCAACTAACACATTACAAACTATAGCCATTAAAACAACCTATGAATACACTTTGAGATCGATAAGCAGTGGTTCGGCAAGCTCATTTTCTCAGACCATTAAGTCTGGTGGTCCATTGAACTGGTCTGGTACAGTATATTAAGCTTGAACATACTGTTTTCCTACTATTGCCAAAAGGACCTGGTCAACTGTGGATGTGCACACAGAACAAACACAGCTTTGGATGCTGTGTTAACTAACCTCCAGACAAGCTTCGATGCCATACAATTCTCCTTCCATGGCCTCCCAACTGCAAGTAAATACAAGTAACGCTAAATGCATGCTCTTCAACCAATCACTGCCCACACCTGCCCGCTCATCCAGCATCACTACTCTGGACGGTTCTGACTTAGAATATGTGGACAACTACAAATACCTATGTGTCTGGTTAGACTGTAAATTCTCCTTCCAGACATCAAACATCTCCAATACAGAATTAAATTTAGAATTGGCTTCCTATTTCGCAACAAAGCATCCTTCACTCATGCTGCCAAACATACCCTCGTAAAACTGACCATCCTACCGATCCTTGACTTTGGCGATGTCATTTACAAAATAGCCTCTAACACTCTACTCAGCAAATTGTATGCAGTCTATCACAGTGCCATCTGTTTTGTCATAAAAGGCCCATATACTACCCACCACTGCAACCTTTATGCTCTCGTTGGCTGGCCCTCGCTTCATATTCATCGCCAAACCCACTGGCTCCAGGTCATCTATAAGTCTTTGCTAGGTGAATCCCCGCCTTATCTCAGCTCACTGGTCACCATAGCAGCACCAACCCATAGCACGCCTTCCAGCAGGTGTATTTCACTGGTCACCCCCAAAGCCAATTCCCCGATTGGCCGCTTTTCCTTCCAGTTCTCTGCTGCCAATGACTGGAACGAACTGCAAAAATCACTGAAGCTGGAGACTCATATCTCCCTCACTAACTTTAAGCACCAGCTGTCAGAGCAGCTCACAGATCACTGCACCTGTACGTAGCCCATCTGTAAATAGCCCATCCAACTACCTCATCCCCATAGTGTTATTTATTTATTTCTCTCCTTTGCACCCCAGTATCTCTACTTGCACATTCATCTTCTGCACATCTATCACTCCAGTGTTTTAATTGCTATATTGTAATTATTTCGCCACTATGGCCTATTTATTGCCTTACGTCCCTTATCCTACCTCATTTGCACACACCGTATATAGACTTTTTCTAATGTATTATTGACTGTATGTTTTGTTTATTCCATGTGTAACTCTGTGTTTGTGTCTCACTGCTTTGCTTTATCTTGGCCAGGTCGCTGTGGTAAATGAGAACTTGTTTTCAACTAGCCTACCTGGTTAAATAAAGGTGAAATAAATACATAAAATAAAATAACTAGAATGAGAGTCTATTTCTATGGGTTTGCAGCTGTAGTTTGATGTAGCTTATTGTGCATTACACTGTGGTGTCCAGTCTGCAAACTATGTTAATAAAGATGTAACTTGATGATGTGATCAAACCTAGAGCAGCAGAGGGAGACTCTCTCTGACTGGTCCACTGGCAAAAGACTGTGGATGTGTCTAATGTGCCTTATTTCTGACTGTAAAACCAGTGGACCTGCATGAATGAATGAATGAATTAGCTTGAAAGACCATGGCATATTGACAGCACACACATGCGCTATCGCACACACACATACGCATGCACACACACACACACACACGCACACAGGTCAGACCATAATAAGTGATGTAAAGATTACATTAAGAGAACTCAACAATCAGCCTTTCTCTGGACAGCTAACGAAGCCACAGCACATCTGTGATGGAACACAGGCTCTCTGTAATGTGTTGCACTAGGAACCGCTCGATACATTACAGAGGGGTAGTGTCTACACACAACACAATGTTAAACTGTTATGATGCAGTGACTAGACAAAGCTACCCTTTTCATCTGAGGTCATTATATGGGTGAATGTTGTCCAGAGACAGTCTTGTTCTGTACTAAATTACAGCGAGGAGAACAGTACAGGGGGATGTCCTTAAACAGAACATTTGCAGACCATCACACTTCACTTATAAACTGCATTTAAACGTCAATAAGGTTTTTTAAATGTATTTTTTTATCAGGCACATAATGTGGTCAGTCCTACTGACAGAGCTCCTGGGGTCAGTCCTCCTGACAGAGCTCCTGGGGTCAGTCCTACTGACAGAGCTCCTGGGGTCAGTCCTACTGACAGAGCTCCTGGGGTCAGTCCTACTGACAGAGCTCCTGGGGTCAGTCCTACTGACAGAGCTCCTGGGGTCAGTCCTCCTGACAGAGCTCCTGGGGTCAGTCCTACTGACAGAGCTCCTGGGGTCAGTCCTACTGACAGAGCTCCTGGGGTCAGTCCTACTGACAGAGCTCCTGGGGTCAGTCCTACTGACAGAGCTCCTGGGGTCAGTCCTCCTGACAGAGCTCCTGGGGTCAGTCCTACTGACAGAGCTCCTGGGGTCAGTCCTACTGACAGAGCTCCTGGGGTCAGTCCTACTGACAGAGCTCCTGGGGTCAGTCCTCCTGACAGAGCTCCTGGGCACCCTTGGTGAGTCTGGGGTCCTCTCTGGGAGATGGATGGCTGTGATGTTGGTCTAAGACAGCCTGGTGAACACTTCCCTCCAGCAGCAGCAGGCCAGGCTTGGTGCTGGCCTTATAAGGCAGTGGAGGGGTGATGTTCTTCTTGTTGCTGTTTCATCCTTACTCAGACACACAGAACAAAGCTGGGAGCTGGAGCAGCTAGTGATTCAGCTTCACAGGCCCACTGACTAACAGAGAAGAAGTGACCAATACAGTAAACAAGAGAAAAAGAACGATGAACCAGCATGTGCGTAAACACACTGCTATGTGTTTGCGCGGGAAATGACATTCCTGGATACGGAGAGACATTTGCAATTGATTATAGTAGTTCCGGGAGGTAGTGTGTTCCTTGCTTGTTTGAGTATCAGTAATTCGCTACTGAAGTTGATACAAATACTTTGTTAACAAAAACAAAGAGGAATAGTCATTGTTACCTCAGGTAAGGTTGTGAGCCTTATCTACAGCTCTCTCCATAGAGTCCCATAGTGCAGACCCTGGCAGTAAGTCACACTGTCTGCCACTCTAAAACCTTTCATCTTCACAATGGCTTCACGTGGGCAGCTTGATGGGGACATGATGGTACCTACTAGACAGGATGGAGGGAGGTCAGTGAGTTGAGGGGGAGACAGAGAACGCAGCCACCATTACCTGAGAATCCTGAAGGACGCTTGTGTTATATGCAGATGTGGAAGGTGGGGAGTGGAGAGTGGAGAGCAGACTGCGGAGGACTGATTAAAGACAGTCAAAAGAAAGGGAGGGAGGGAGGGAGGGTAGTGGCGAAAGAGCACAGCTATTTTCCCCTGCCCTTGCACTGCAGCAGCTCTCCCAGGAGAGGAGGTGTGTTGACAAAAAAGGGTAGAGCAGAAGGAAGGAGCGAGGAAAGAGGGAACACTGAGGATAGGAGTACACTGTACTGTACATATTGCTATCCCACACAGCAGGTGCTGTACTCATAAAGCATCTCAGAGTAGGAGAGGGGGGAGGGTACAGAAATCAAATAATTTGATAGTGGTATGTTTATACCACGCACAGCAGGATAGCATGGGCTTGTGAAAACCCCATAATAAGCCGCTGGTGATGAGTGAATGGGTGGCCAGTCTGATGAGTAGACACACGCTCAGTGTCTGTCTGTCTGAACAGATTTCACAGTCAGCACTGATGTCACAGTTTCAGCCCTCCTCCTCTTCGGAGCACCATGTCTGTCTGGAGGAAAGATGCTCTTTTGTGGCTCCTCTCTCTCTCACACTCTCTCTCTCTTTCTCTCTCTCTATGTCAGTGAGCTGTGTTCCTTCTGTCTCTCTGTACTGTTGGGCTCAGCAGGGGTGGAGGAACTCACCTGGCAACTCGCTGCACTTGTCCACATTGCCATGGCAACCTCATGGCCTGGCATTCACCGAGTTGGCAGTGAAGAGGAGAGAAAGAGAGAGAGAAACACAACATCAACAAAGCACTTACATTATTTTGCAAGGCTTAAACTGCATCAGTTATTCAAAAGGACAGGTTTCATTTCAGTTTCTTACCAGCGTTTTCAGAATACATGGTTTATGTGGGCTCACATAATGAAATAAAATCCATAGTTGAGTCAACAGACACTTGAAAGAACAATCATTTTTCTGCCAATTGTCCTTTTACAGTAATTGCGTTATGGACATCATCTCTTGCTGTCATTGCCAAGTGCCAACTAATCCACTAGGGTGGCAGGTAGCCTAGCAGTTAAGAGTGTTGGGCCAGTAACTGAAAGTTCACTGGTTTGAATCCCCGAGCTGACTAGGTGAAAAATCTGTTGATTTGCCCTTGAGCAAGACACTCAACCCAAATTGCTCTGTTAAATTACGTAAAGGTACCTCTTTATTAGAGTATTTGTCCATTTGAGTTCCCCCAATGCATTATATAACAAGTTGTTCTGTAGATAGAAAATTGGCTTTGTATCCATTAATTACAAACATCATTAAAGATTATTGTTTCAATTTATTACCAAATTAATACAGCATTATAACAATTATTACATATTGAGCCTTGAAAGCATTTTGTCAGTCTGGTCTATTCTTCCACACAGGATAAACAATGTTTTTATCCTCTCAATTTCACTCAATCACCACTCCTGCCCTGTCTTCTATCTCTACCAATAGATTAAAGTACCGGGGAATTGTTTTCATTGTATTTGGTATTTGGTATTTTATTAGGATTCCTATTAGCTGTTGCAAAAGCAGCAGCTACTCTTCCTGGGGTCCACACAAAACATGAAACATGACTTAATACAGAACATTTATAGACAATAAAAAATTGTTAAAGGCACACGTTGCCTACATGCCAATACATACACACAAACTATCTTCGTCAAATAGGGGAGAGGCATTGTGCCGTGAAGTGTTGCTTTATCTGTTTTTTTAAACCAGGTTTTCTTTTATTTGAGCTGATCTGAGATGGAACGGAGTTCCATGCTATAATGTCTCTTTATATGTCACGCCCTGACCTTAGAAAGCTTTTCATTCTCTATGTTGGTTAGGTCGGGGTGTGACTAGGGTGGGTCATCTAGGTGATTTATATTTCTATGTTGGCCTGGTATGGTTCCCAATCAGAGGCAGCTGTTTATCGTTGTCTCTGATTTTGGATCATATTTAGGCAGCCATTTCCCCTTTGTGTTTTGTGGGATCTTGTTTTTGTGTAATTGCCTGTGAGCATTATTATAGCGTAACGGTTTTTACATTTTTTTTATTTTTTATTTTTCTATTCTAAAATAACGGATGGAAACATATCACGCTGCATCTTGGTCTACTCCTTATGACGAACGTGACATTATAATACGGCATGTTTTCTTGAATTAGTTCTGGATCGGTGGCATATCTGGTGGGGAAAGTCTGTGAGTCAAAGCTGTGTGTAAGTTGACTATGCAAACAATTTGGGAAATTCAACACATTGTTTCTTATAAAAAAGAAGTGATGCAGTCAGTATCCAACTCTTAGCCAAGAGAGACTGGCAGCATAGCATTTATATCAGCCCTCTGATGACAATGAAAAGCAAGATGTGCTGCTCTGTTCTGGGCCAGCTGCAGCTTAACTAGGTCTTTCCTGTCAGTACACGACCACACAACTAGATAATAATCAAGAAAAGACAAAACTAGAGCCTGCAGGACTTGCTTTGTGGAGTGTGGTGTCAAAAAAGCAGAGCATCTCTTTATCACAGACAGACCTCTCCTTATCTTTACAATAATTTAATCTATATGTTCATTGCTGGTCGTGTAGAATAAAACATGACTTTCTAAAGCACTTATCAGTCTCTTTTTCAGCTGATAATTCTTGTTCTTCACAAACACAAAGGCAGAGTCCGCAGAGGAGACCTTCAACTACAAAAAGCTACAATACCCCCTCTTCATCAAGGTACTACATTCTGACAGCAGTGAGCTGCAGTGGGAATTGTGGGTGGAACTTAGTACTGGCAAAGATTAAGATTATTATTTTGACAAGAGAGTTGAGAGACCGCTCTAACAATGGCAATGCACGTCCTCAAAGATGGAAGGCAGGTGGAGCAAATTAGCAGTGCCATTTTCTGTTGACTGAATTTGACACTGTCACTGACCTCCATACAAAAATTCCTAATTTAGTGGTCTTATTTTCGTGGACAGAATTTGGGCAGGTTAAACCGTCTCACTTCACCTCTTCCTCTCTGCTACAGGGTCAAGTCGTTCATCTCCTGATGGTGTACAGATGTGTTCATGTTTCTCCCGCCCCAGGTAAAGCTTTTAACCACCACAGGCCCAAATCATTTACATTTTACTCATTTAGCAGACACTTTTATCCCGAGAGACATACAATTAATAAAGGGACTTACAATTGGTAAGATCAGAAACCCATTCAGCTGTGCCGTCGGAAGACAAAAGACAGAAACATCCCAAGCACTACAAATTGCCCTATCCAGTCCCCTGTACAGAGAACTGGATAGATTGAATGGATTCATTTGGACCATGCCTGCGGAGAGTAAAATACGCACACACACGCCAACACACACACATATAACAGCTAAATTACTCTCTAAACAACTCAAAGCTAAAGGGACAATCTGCAGTTTGAACTACAAAAAGTGGACACCCCGCCACTGATTAACCCTTGTGTAGTCTTAACATTCTGTATACTCCCTTTGTCCTAAGGGGAAAAAATGACCCGCCTTCACTAAACCCCTAAAATAAAGCATCTTAATTGAATTTTAAAGCCCAAATCTATTTTGCATGAAGAAACAACCTATCATTCATCGCAAACTTTGTGAATATCTGGGTTTTCCCTCTTCACAATGCAGAAAGACTGCATTTAATCAGTGGACAGCTCTCGTTTTTATTACAACACCTGTCATAATTGTTTTCTTTACTAAAGTAGAGGTTATTATTGTTGCTAAAGGTACTACATAGGTGTAAACATTTTATTTTTTTAGCAAGAGATATCACTTATATAGCCTAAGACAGTAGCAGAAATGTGCAGAAAGTAGTTTTGAATGTATTTTATTGAAGGGAAACAATAAGACTTTTTTGGCAACATAGTGATATATACTTACACTGTACAATGAGGAATTCCAACTACAAAATATTAGTCTTCTCCTATTTTTTTTAATCATTTGCCCACACACAAAGTGTATAAACAACAACAATAAGATAATAGATACAAAACAAAAACGTGAAGAACATAACTCAATCAACTCTAATTAGCACATGTAGGACAGTATGTAAGTGTGTGTGCATGGACTTTGCAGATGTATTTCTCATGCACAGTGTATAGTATTTGTCTAACAGTCCTTCTTTGGGGGGCAGAATTGGCATCTCCTCCTCTTGCCTGCTGCAGCCTCAGGTGCATCAGGACACAGTAGCGTGCCGTGGTTCTGGGGCCTGGGCCTTCAGTGAAGTCCTACACAGTCCCACCCGAATTAATCCACCTCTTATTACCATCATTATGATGCCATGGCTCTAGACACTATGCATTTAGACAGAAACGCAGAAAACCAGGCGTTGCGTCACCTTGAAATTGACATTTTTATTCAGAGAATTGCAGGGGAAGAGTACAATACCTTTTCATTGTGCAGCTTCGTTGCCCTGCGCGCTTGTTCGTTGAACTGTGGATCCACTCGGGTGTCCCCAAAAGTTTTCAAAAGCACCATTGCTTGTAAGTGCCCAGCCGTACTTTGGTGTCTCGTTGCTGCCTTGGTTAGATAACTCAGGTTTGCAAACCAGTGTGGCTCCAAACACCAAATCGATCACTTGCAAATAATAGGCATTCCCAGCAGTACAGTTTGCAGTGCTTCTCGGAGCCTGCTCATTGATAGCGCCCATAATTGAAAGTGGCGAACGAACCCCTTTCCCGCCTGTGACAGGCTTTGTAGGGTCGGCATCTACCTCTCCTGACTATGTCTAACTTTTCTTGAAAAGTTTGTCTTGAGAATGGCGTTATAATTATATCCTCAACCAAATCGATATCTTCTCCTTCCGCCATTGTGGGTTGAAAAAACTGTTTAGTAGTACGCAAATTAATTTGTTGATCAATTTCAGTTTCCTAGTTCTGAGACCTGCCCATATAGGACCTGCCTCTCAATATTGGTAATCCAATCAAAAGACGTGCACGCACTACGCCTGCTAGCTGGCTCCTGTGTAACACTGGAGCCAGCCAGCAGGCGTACAATAGCCAACTCTAAAGCTGATTGGTTGACACTAAATTTTAATTTCCATTCACTTTAAGCTACAAGCGCCCACACTGTTGATTCGGAAGGCCTGAGGGCAGATTTTAGACCCCTGGCAACACATGATGGCTGAATATGATTGGATAAAATATCTAACATAAAGACCAGCCCTCCAAATCTCAACCTGGGGCTGGAAGCAGTGCAACCAAGAGGAACGCTATAAAATGAAGAGTGTAACTCTTACTCTGGGGAATAATTTAATACATATTTGTGGGAAAATATATTTAAAAACAATTATATTCTGATAATGTTTAGGCCAGCAGAGAAGGCCTTGCTGGCCCTGACGGCCCACCACTGTCAGGACAAGATTCAGACCCCTGAACAGCTTTCACAAGCGCTGCAGTTGTGCGGTGGAGGCGCACCTTTCTTTGAATGTGTGGGGTTACAAGTGCCTTTCCCAGCTGCTCCAGGAACACCCTCTTGTTCCTCTTATCAGGCATCCAGGTAGGGTTGATCTTGTTCCATATCACAAAGGCATTGTATGAGGACACATCAATGATGTTATTGAAGATGACCAGGGGCCAGCGGGCAGACATCCTCCTGCAGCTGTAAGTTCCAATCACCTTGTCCAGGTTGTCCACGCCTCCTTTGTTGTGGTTGTAGTCCAGGATGATGGCTGGCTTCCTGTCCTCACGATCACTGATCTCAGATGTTTTGTGCAGTGTGCTCAGGAAGACCACATTCTTGTTCCTCTTTGGGAAGTTAGAAACTAGAGTGGTGGTGAGCGTGAAGGTAAACTTTGATGAGAAGGCCTTCCCCCCCTTGTTGTGAGGTGTGCAGGGGGGAGCTCAGACTTGTTCTTTCTAACTCTGTCAATCATGGTGATCTTTCTCTTCAGGAGCTGCTGGCTGAGTTCAATCAGTAGCACACATAATCTCAATTTCTCAGTGTGTGTGTAAATTATTTTTGGACTGCCGGGTCAAAAATGACCCTAAGACAATCTTTGTACCCTGGTGGTGTACAGCTTTCAAGGAAATATGAACAATGGCGATTGTTTAACTTTTTCTAACGTTGGGGTCACTCTAGGAAAAGTCATCACATTTCAAGTTGAAAAAATATGTTTTAGGGGGTTTTCTCTGCTGTTAAACGTAGTGGCGGATCATTGTTTACCCTTAAGACAACACAAGGGTTAAGTAAACAGCTGAGGGCTAGAAAAATGGAACCAATCGCAAACTCAAGGACATAGCTATGGATTCAAGGAATAGCCATCCATGATATACAAATTATAGTTTTAAACTTGGAGTAAAACAACTTCTATTTTGGGTTCTGATGGGTACGACAGTTGAACTAAGCTCATCGGTCATCTAGAAATAATATTATTCAGGAATTAGTGGGTATTTGTCATGAATTAAAGTCTAAAAATGGATGTAGCAACAGCAAATTGCCCCTTTAACCGCAATATCATTCCACCTGTTTTACCGAGTAAGATAATTACCCACTCAACCCATTTCCTCACTTTTCCACCTCGGTGAGAGAAATAGATACAGCATAAAGAGACCTAGACATGTGAGACCTACACTCATACACAAACACACACCCTGTTACTCGCCCCGTGCTCGATCAGGTGGTAATTCTGTACAATGGAAAACAAAACCCCACTGAACTGTATCTGTGGTGATCAAACAATATGTGCTGTTCTCTGCAAACCATGGAGAAGATACTGTGATATTGTTGTGTCGAAAATTTTTATCAGAAGGTGGATGGAGTGAAAAAATCAGAAGCATCTCAACAAGCAACCTGGAGCAGATAGGAGTAGAGCAGTACATGAACACTTGTATGAGTCAGAGGGGCTGGAGGACAGTGAACAAATAAATCAATGGAAGAAGAGGAGACAGATGCTGAGAAAGAGAAGGAGCTTGAGCAGAATACACTACACTCCTTCAGGTGGCTCATCTTCAGCCTTACTGAGGACCAGGACTGAACGTTATCTGAAGGTCCACTAACCTCCAACTCCAACAATAGGGAAGAGCCATTCAACAGCTTTACATTTGACCTCATATTCTCTTAACATTTACTAGAACCACAGAGACACACATTAGTTTATGTACACTATATATACAAAAGCATGTGGACACACTGTGAAATGTGTGGATTTGGCTAGTTCAGCCACACCCGTTGCTGACATGTGAATAAGGATGGATGCCACCTTTCCAACAAGACCATTTCTGCCCTGCTAGAGCTGCCCTGGTCAACTGTAAGCACTATTATTGTAAAGTGGAAATGTCTAGGGGCAACAACGGCTCAGCCGCGAAATGATAGGCCACACAAGCTCACAGAACGGGACCACTGAGTGCTGAAGCACGTAACGCGCAAAAATCGTCTGTCCTCGGTTGCAACACTCACTACCAAGTTCCAAACTGCCTCTAGAAGCAATGTCAGCACAATAACTGTTTGTCGGGAGCATCATGAAATGGGTTTCCATGGCCGAGCAGCCACACACAAGGCTAAGATCACCATGTGCAATACCAAGCGTTGGCTGGAGTTGTGTAAAGCTCACCGCCATTGGACTCTGGAGTAGTGGAAACGCGTTCTTTGCAGTGATGAATCACGCTTTACCGTCTGGCAGTCCAATGGACGAATCTGGGTTTAGCGAAAGCCAGGAGAACACTACCTGCTGAATGCATAATGCCAACTGTAAAGTTTGGTGGAGGATAAATAATTGTCTGGGGCTGTTTTTCATGGTTCGGGCTAGAACCTTAGTTCCACTGAAGGGAAATCTTAACGCTACAGCATACAATGACACAAGACAATGCTGTGCTTCCAACTTTGTGGCAACAGTTTGGGGAAGGCCCTTTCAGCATGAGTTTATGTATCAGTTGTTGAATCTTGGTATGTTCATACAAATATTTCTACATGTTAAGGTTGCTGAAAATAAATGCAGTTTACAGTGAGAGGACGTTTCTTTTTTTGCTGAGTTTATTTAGCAGATGTTATTGTGGGTGTCAATGTATATTGTCCGGTTCTGATCTTTCTGACTTGTTCAGCAGTCTGTCTTGGGGGTAGAAGCTGTTTAGGAGCCTTTTGGTACCGCTTGCAATGCAGTAGCAGAGAATGGGCTGCCTAGCTGTGTGGAGGAGAAGGTACTGCTCCGTTTCAACCGTTATGGGCAGCCTAGCTGTGTGGAGGAGAAGGTACTGCTCCGTTTCAGCCGTTATGGGCAGCCGGGCTGTGTGGAGGAGAAGGTACTGCTCCGTTTCAACTGTTATGGGCTGCCTAGCTGTGTGGAGGAGAAGGTACTGCTCCGTTTCAACTGTTATGGGCTGCCTAGCTGTGTGGAGGAGAAGGTACTGCTCCGTTTCAACCGTTATGGGCAGCCGGGCTGTGTGGAGGAGAAGGTACTGCTCCGTTTCAACCGTTATGGGCAGCCTAGCTGTGTGGAGGAGAAGGTACTGCTCCGTTTCAGCCGTTATGGGCTGCCTAGCTGTGTGGAGGAGAAGGTACTGCTCCGTTTCAGCCGTTATGGGCAGCCTAGCTGTGTGGAGGAGAAGGTACTGCTCCGTTTCAGCCGTTATGGGCAGCCTAGCTGTGTGAAGGAGAAGGTACTGCTCCGTTTCAGCCGTTATGGGCAGCCGGGCTGTGTGGAGGAGAAGGTACTGCTCCGTTTCAACCGTTATGGGCAGCCGGGCTGTGTGGAGGAGAAGGTACTGCTCCGTTTCAGCCATTATGGGCAGCCTAGCTGTGTGGAGGAGAAGGTACTGCTCCGTTTCAACCGTTATGGGCAGCCTAGCTGTGTGGAGGAGAAGGTACTGCTCCGTTTTCACCGTTATGGGCAGGCGGGATGTGTGGAGGAGAAGGTACTGCTCCGTTTCAGCCGTTATGGGCAGCCTAGCTGTGTGGAGGAGAAGGTACTGCTCCGTTTCAGCCGTTATGGGCAGCCTAGCTGTGTGGAGGAGAAGGTACTGCTCCGTTTCAGCCGTTATGGGCAGCCGGGCTGTGTGGAGGAGAAGGTACTGCTCCGTTTCAGCCGTTATGGGCTGCCTAGCTGTGTGGAGGAGAAGGTACTGCTCCGTTTCAACCGTTATGGGCAGCCTAGCTGTGTGGAGGAGAAGGTACTGCTCCGTTTCAACCGTTATGGGCAGCCTAGCTGTGTGGAGGAGAAGGTACTGCTCCGTTTCAACCGTTATGGGAAGCCGGGATGTGTGGAGGAGAAGGTACTGCTCCGTTTCAGCCGTTATGGGCAGCCTAGCTGTGTGGAGGAGAAGGTACTGCTCCGTTTCAGCCGTTATGGGCAGCCTAGCTGTGTGGAGGAGAAGATACTGCTCCGTTTCAGCCGTTATGGGCAGCCGGGCTGTGTGGAGGAGAAGGTACTGCTCCGTTTCAACTGTTATGGGCAGCCTAGCTGTGTGGAGGAGAAGGTACTGCTCCGTTTCAACTGTTATGGGCAGCCTAGCTGTGTGGAGGAGAAGGTACTGCTCCGTTTCAGCCGTTATGGGCAGCCTAGCTGTGTGGAGGAGAAGGTACTGCTCCATTTCAACCGTTATGGGCAGCCGGGCTGTGTGGAGGAGAAGGTACTGCTCCGTTTCAGCCGTTATGGGCAGCCTAGCTGTGTGGAGGAGAAGGTACTGCTCCGTTTCAGCCGTTATGGGCAGCCGGGCTGTGTGGAGGAGAAGGTACTGCTCCGTTTCAACCGTTATGGGCAGCCTAGCTGTGTGGAGGAGAAGGTACTGCTCCGTTTCAGCCGTTATGGGCTGCCTAGCTGTGTGGAGGAGAAGGTACTGCTCCGTTTCAACCGTTATGGGCAGCCTAGCTGTGTGGAGGAGAAGGTACTGCTCCGTTTCAACCGTTATGGGCAGCCTAGCTGTGTGGAGGAGAAGGTACTGCTCCGTTTCAACCGTTATGGGCAGCCTAGCTGTGTGGAGGAGAAGGTACTGCTCCGTTTCAACCGTTATGGGCAGCCGGGCTGTGTGGAGGAGAAGGTACTGCTCCGTTTCAGCCGTTATGGGCAGCCTAGCTGTGTGGAGGAGAAGGCTTTTTTGTTTCCTTTAGTGTCCTTGCATCAACAGCCTTTGAAATGTTTGAATTCATATGATGAAATGGGATTTCTGGATTCAAATGAAGTATTTAAAGTGTGTGCGTGTGTGTGTGCGTGTGTGTGTGTGTGTGTGAGTGTTTGTACATACGTACCTACGTGTGTGTGTCAAAGGGAAACTAATTAAGCGAGGTCACTCACTCAATATTGAGCAAGTAAGATTATTGTAACAATATTCCTGTTAAAAAATGTATTGTGTACACAGTATTCCCTTACCAGGGGCAGGAGCTTAGGATAAATAGAACTCCTGGTGTGGGTCTTCTCTGGTGGTTATAATTCCAGCAGCATCAGCATATGTTCCTCCACCAGCATCCATTATTCATGCAGTATATCTACAACGACTCCATCACCTGACTCCCACTGCTTCACCACTTATCTTCACAACGCTGTTTCCCAGGAAACATATATAATAAACATAAATGAGGGTCGTGTCCAAAATGCCACCATGTTCCCTATGTAATGCACTCATTTTGACTTGAGCCCTATGTGTCTTGGTCAAGAGTACTGCACGAAATAGAATAGGGTGCCATTTGGGATGCAGGCGAGAAGTGAGTGAACCTCTTCAGATGATTAAAAGGGATGTAAGGTCCTGGGGCAGACGGAAGGGGACACTGAGGTGTCCCAGTAATGACTTTTTAATTGCATTTGTCCCCTGAGGAACACCCATCCACACCACAGGGGAATAGTTTAACTTTAACCCCATGCACACATATCCACCCTTCATGCATCAGGGCACAGGGGGAAGGGCGAGCTCAACTTTAGCAACGCCTGGTTTTTCCTGATTTAATTCCAGTGTGGATACAATCTAGGTTTTACTTGTGGGTAAACACCAGCGTGAACTAGCGCAATTCCCAACATATGCACGCACTCTGTCTCTCAAACACGCATGCATTCACACTCTCAAGCGCGCACGCATTCACACTCTCAAACACGCACGCATTCACACTCTCAAACATGCAGGCACTCTCGCACTCAAACACGCACACACTCTCACACACGCAGGCACACTCACACTCTCAAACACGCACACACTCTCACACACGCAGGCACACTCACACTCTCAAACACGCACACACTCTCACACTCTCAAACATGCAGACACTCTCACACTCTCAAACATGCAGACACTCTCACACTCTCAAACATGCAGGCACTCTCACACTCTCAAACACGCAGGCACTCTCACACTCTCAAACACGCAGACACTCTCACACTCTCAAACACGCACACACTCTCACACTCTCAAACATGCAGACACTCTCACACTCTCAAACATGCAGACACTCTCACACTCTCAAACATGCAGGCACTCTCACACTCTCAAACATGCAGGCACTCTCACACTCTCAAACATGCAGGCACTCTCACACTCTCAAACACGCAGGCACTCTCACACTCTCAAACACGCAGACACTCTCACACTCTCAAACACGCACACACTCTCACACTCTCAAACATGCAGACACTCTCACACTCTCAAACATGCAGGCACTCTCACACTCTCAAACATGCAGGCACTCTCACACTCTCAAACACGCAGACACTCTCACACTCTCAAACATGCAGGCACTCTCGCACCCAAACACGCACACACTCTCACACACGCAGGCACACTCACACTCTCAAACACGCACACACTCTCACACTCTCAAACACGCAGACACTCTCACACTCTCAAACACGCGCACACTCTCCCACTCTCAAACACGCAGGCACTAATTAGGTGGTTGATGTTGCTGTGCCATCAGCTTAGCAAATGAGCTCTCCTACTTTTTTAGCTCGAGGAGCCTTGTACTGCTGAACTACACATGACCTTTATGCCTAGCCATCATTTTCTTGCAGTGGTAATGCTATGATATGAACTTATTATCCATGTGCTGTGCCTGATGCAGTACATTTGCATTAGACACCTGGTCTATTCTAGAAAAACACAGAGGTAGAGAGAGAGGTAGAGAGAGAGGTAGAGAGAGAGGTAGAGAGAGAGGTAGAGAGAGAGGTAGAGAGAGAGGTAGAGAGAGAGGTAGAGAGAGAGAGGTAGAGAGAGAGGTAGAGAGAGAGAGGTAGAGAGAGAGAGGTAGAGAGAGAGAGAGGTAGAGAGAGGAAGAGAGGAGAGAGAGGTAGAGAGAGAGAGGTAGAGAGAGAGTAGAGAGAGAGAGAGAGAGAGGTAGAGAGAGAGAGAGGTAGGTAGAGAGAGAGGTAGAGAGAGAGAGGTAGAGAGAGAGAGGTAGAGAGAGAGAGAGGTAGAGAGGTAGAGAGGTAGAGAGGTAGAGAGAGAGAGGTAGAGAGAGAGAGAGGTAGAGAGAGAGAGAGAGAGAGAGAGAGAGGTAGAGAGAGAGAGAGAGAGAGAGAGAGAGAGAGGTAGAGAGAGAGAGAGAGAGAGAGAGAGAGAGAGGTAGAGAGAGAGAGAGAGAGGGTTGGTAGAAAGAGAGAGAGGTAGAGAGAGGTAGTGAGAGGTAGAGAGAGAGAGAGGTAGAGGTAGAGAGAGAGAGGTAGAGAGAGAGAGGTAGAGAGAGAGAGAGGTAGAGAGAGAGAGAGGTAGAGAGAGAGATAGGTAGAGAGAGAGAGGTAGAGAGAGAGAGAGAGTAATCCTACCAATAGCTCTTTTAAGGAAGTGAGGTTTGGGGGCCACTCAATAAACTGGACTTTAAAATGTGGGACAAACATCGAATTGAAGCCCTACATGCATAATTCTGTCCAGAGAAAGTCCAGAGAAATACACCAACTAATGCATGTAGGGCAGAATTGGGCCGTTTTCCAGTAATAATGAAAATACAGAAAATATCAATAAAATTTTGGCTACATCTGAATTCAAGTCCAAATTCAAGTCTGCAATTTAAATCACTTCAAACCCAAGAGCTGAGCCCAGAAACGAGCCCTCTCAGTCAGCTGGTGTTGGACCTCACCAACCAAGCTGACACCAGCACTGCTTCAAAAGAAAGAATTCCAATAAGCAAAATCATGAACCAATCCAATTAATCATATTTACAACATTGGGAAAATGAAACAAAATCCCAAAGCCGACTAAATTGCTATCTGACCCTAAACAGAGAATATGAATTGGCTGATTATCTCTACTCTGTCAGAGATACGAAGCAGAGACAGATCCTTACCAAGTACAGGTTGAGTGACCATCAATTGGCAATAGAAACCGGCAGACATAAAAATACATGGCTACCCAAAGAGGAGCGTGTATGTGGTCACTGCATAACAGGGGAGGTAGAGACAGAGATGCACTTTCTCCTTTACTGTGATAAATATTCCTCACAAAGAGATTCATTATTCACAGAAATGACTACACATATTCCAAATTTTTACAAATTGAACCCAGAGGAAAAACTAAGAATACTCATGGGCGAAGGAGCAATGGCTCCTATTGCAGCCAAATATGTATTTTCCTGCCATAGCCTGAGGGACACGGAATAATAACATCTGCATAGTAAGCAGTAACTTGCTTATTATTGCTATTATTGTTATTACTATTACTATTGCTGTTTATCATTCCAAATGTGGGTGGTAATGGTAGTGATAACAGTTTAGTGATGGTTAGTAGTAGTCGTAGTAATGATGGTTGTAGTTGTAGTACTGATATAAAGGAGAAGATGACCGTTATTTAGTTATAAGTTTGTTATAGTTTCATTTTTCATAATTAGATTTTTTATTTATTACATTTCTACTATTGACTGTTACCATTTTATTGTTATTATTTTTGTATTTAATTTTGTATTTTGTATTTACTACCATTTTATATTTTATATTTGCTATCATTTATAATTTTGTTACAATGTATATTGTATACATTGTTGCTTTGGCAATATTGACACAATGTTTTTCATGCCAATAAAGCAGCTTGAATTTGAATTTGAATTTGAGAGAGAGAGAGATAGGTAGAGAGAGAGAGAGGTAGAGAGAGAGAGGTAGAGAGAGAGGTAGAGAGAGAGAGAGGTAGAGCGAGAGGTAGAGAGAGGTAGCGGTAGAGAGAGAGGTAGAGAGAGGTAGAGGTAGAGAGAGGGAGAGAGAGAGAGAGAGGTAGAGAGGGGTAGAGAGAGAGAGGGGTAGAGAGAGAGAGGTGTAGAGAGAGAGGTGTAGAGAGAGAGGTAGAGAGAGAGAGAGAGGTAGAGAGAGAGAGGTAGAGAGAGAGGTAGAGAGAGAGGTAGAGAGAGGTAGAGGTAGAGAGAGGCAGAGGGAGGTAGAGGTAGAGAGAGGCAGAGGGAGGTAGAGGTAGAGAGAGGTAGAGAGAGGTAGAGAGAGAGGTAGAGAGAGGTAGAGAGAGGTAGAGAGAGGTAGAGAGAGAGGTAGAGAGGTAGAGAGAGAGAGGTAGAGAGAGGTGTAGAGAGGGGTAGAGAGAGAGGGGTAGAGAGAGAGGTGTGAGAGAGAGAGAGGTAGAGAGTAGAGGTAGAGAGAGAGAGGTAGAGAGAGAGAGGTGTAGAGAGAGAGGTGTAGAGAGAGAGAGAGGTAGAGAGAGAGAGAGGTAGAGAGAGAGAGAGGTAGAGAGAGAGAGAGAGAGGTAGAGAGAGAGAGGTAGAGAGAGAGAGAGAGGTAGAGAGAGAGAGAGGTAGAGAGAGAGAGAGAGAGAGAGAGAGAGAGAGAGAGAGAGGTAGAGAGAGAGAGAGAGAGAGAGAGCGCATCATTGTGATGACAGAGACAGATGGGTTATTGTGTGGAGACGAGGCTTTAAATTCCTCCATTTGTCCCTCTATCTGATCTGTAATGACATGGATTTACTCACTTGGGCTTGCACAGGTCTCTAATAACACTGATAACACGGATTTACTCAGTATAAACCCACACTCACATTGTAGATGGAAATATAATACATCAGCTAGACAGAGGGAGAGACAGACTGACAGCATAGCTAGGTAGATGGAGTGAGTGGGGAGAGGTAGAAGAGGTAGAAATAGAAGTACAAACAGAGACTCAAATCCCCCTGGACCAGAGCACACAGCCCAGGGAGGAGTGATGGAGGAGAAGAGGGACTTGGGAATGGGAACGGTTACTGGCGGTTACTGGCTTGTTCTCCCTTTCCCTTTCTCTGTCTCCCCTCCTTCCTTAAGCCTCAGGAGCTGGAATCCCCAACCTGAATGGACTGTGTCACATGGAAGGGGACTTTGAGGGGAAAATCCAATAAGGTGCTGGAGTAGATTGATCAAGCCAGGATAAAGGCTGAGTCAAGCATGTCTCTTTCTCGATCTGTTACTTATTGCCTACCCTTTGTTTCTCTCTTTCTCCTTCTTTCTAATCACTCCTCCCTTCTCGTCACTCCTCCCTTCCACTGCCTGTCTTCATCCACCGTACATCCTCATATCCTCCTGTTTTGTACTGTCACCTTCTCTCTCCCTTCCTCTGTCACCTTCTCTCTCCCTTCCTCTGTCACCTTCTCGCTCCCCTCCTCTGTCACCTTCTCTCTCCCTTCCCCCTCCCTGCTCTCTGAGGCCTCTAGAACCCTCTCTCCCTCCTGTCCAGTCTCCTGTTGTCACGGTCAGCCCACTGCATGCATAAACAATAACGGCCTGCCTCTCCACTGCACATTATGCTCACAAGGGTCAAGCGGCTGGACAGCTGGGCCAACACGCCCAACCAGTGCACCCAGGGGACTCCCAGGGCTGTCCCCTCATCCTGCCTGCCTGCCATCTCCAGACGGACCCCATCAACAGGCCATGGTGGGGGACTGACACCCTGCTCTAGTCTTAAAATTACACATGTATGGGCAACACACACACGCAAGTACAGAAACACACAGAGAAACGAATGTCCGCACACTCACACCGTGAGACTGAGTGTCCTATGATTTAAATCCTGTCTCAGTGGAGCTGCCCTTCCTACCCAGACTACAGCACAGACAAGACCAGCCTCCTCCCATTAAATAAACTGCAAGTTGGCCATTTGACTGGCTGGCCAGGGTCTACTATTACTGACCTGAATAGACTGTATCTATCACCAGAGGAGGGTTGAGAAGATGAACCTACTGATGAATGGATCAATCTGGATCTGTGTCCAAAATTGCACCCTATTCCCTATATAGTGCACTACTTTTGACCAGAGCCATATCGGCCCTGGTCAAAAGTAGTGCACTATATAGGGAATAGTGTGCCATTTCAGATGCAAGCCTGGGGGTGCTCAGGTTTTATGTGTGGAGGGAATGCTAAAAAGAGGACAAAGCATAGAGGCACATACCGTAGGTCCGATACTGTGAACTAGCTAGGTATGGATTTTGGTGACCTGGACATACAATAACCTGACACATCATGTGGTCTCCCAGCCACTCTCTCTCACACACAAACCTCACCAAAACATGAGGACAAACCCCTTTGCTTCACCTGTCTCATTGATGTATGACCACAGCGTCATTGGGGCTGTTCATGTCCCTGAGCAAAACTGAGCTGGAAGAAGGGAGCCAGCTATATATAATGAACACATGCTGCTGGACATGAATACAATGAATACATACAGTCCAGCATCACCAGCCTCTACCCCAAAACCAATAACAACTTCATCAATTATTCCGTCCCAGCCATCCCCATGGCCAGCAAATGGTTCATGTTACCGATCAACATCATACAAGTGCGTATCAATTTCCTATACTAGATAAGCACGTACTTCATTAAATAGAAATCTATATAGTCATAGCTAGAGTTCAGTGGAGGCTACTGAGAGAACGGCTCACAATAAAGGCTGGGATGGAGCAAATGGAATGGTATCAAACACATGGAAACCACATGTATTTGATAGCATTCCACTTATTGCACTCCAGACAATACAAGCCTGTCCTCACTAATTAAGTTGCCACCAACCTCCTGTGGAGTATACCCTCTCTCCAGTCTACACACAATGCCAAAGGATACTACTATAGTTACTAAGTCTTATCTATGCTCTATCACTGCCATCTTGAGGGTGGTGCTGGTTCCACTTAAACAGCAGGCAGGTTCCATTCTAGGAGAAATCTGAGAAGAAATCAATCAGTGAGTAGAACACAATGAAGAGGGAGTGGATCATTAATATATTTATTCATCTTCAACTCTACAGGATACTGGCTGGTGGCTTCCAGTTAAATAGGCCGTTGATGAAACAGAGCATGAACAAACAATACAAAACAATAACGGGTCAGCTACATCTCAATTATATAAGCAAGCCAGACAGCACACACACAATTACTTAATTTACAGCAGTAGCATATCCTTCAATACATTCACACTTTACAATATTAGACTCTTTTATGATTCAGTCAAATGACCAGAAAAATGGATGCGACACAAAACAACAGGGAAAGATTAAGGACTGGTTTACTCATCTTATGTATCCAAGTGATCTTGAAAAAAGAATGCCAATTATTGCAGACAAATGTCAATTATCTCCAAGATGAAGAAGTCCCCAGTCAGCGTAGCATAAAGCAGTAAGGCTGATTAGGGAGGTATGGTGTCAGGGGTATTCCTGTCTCCTACCTAGAGTATTCTGATTCAGGATACATCGACTCATGTCATGTTCAGTCAGATACTACATAGCGGACTCGTCTTTGTATCTGTGCCATTATAGCGTTTGTGACAGCACGGGCAGTGCCATAGAGGCTATTTCCATTTCGAGGTAGTCAATTATCTTCTTCACGTTTGGCTGATCCCTCCTGATGACACGGTTGGACATGCCCCAACAGGGTCACCAGCCAATGAAATTGGAAGTCCCACCCAATGACTACACTAAAATGGTGGAAGTATTCAACAGTGTTGCCAATGCTAACATGGCCTTTTGGCCACTACAGGACTCGATCCTTCTTTATGTCATATACCCAAAGATCCTGTTCTTTAAAACTAGAGTTCTTAATTGAAACAATAACAAAGCAGTCAAGAGCCTTTGTTTCTGTAAAAGTTGAGGGATGGGCCTGGAGAAATGGAACCACTCAAATTCATAGAGAGCACTATGGCTGCAATGTCTGACCATCCTTGATATTACAATTTAACCATGTTTTGAGCCCATATATTGTTTGTTTACAAACATTGGAGTAAAACAAGCTTACAAGGTTCTGATGGTGTATGCCAGTTACACTAAGCCCATGAAGCATTTAGATATCTTTTTCAAGAAACAGTGGATATATGCATAATTAATTCATGATGAAAAACAGATGTAGAAACTAAGGATTCTAGCTAATAACTGAACACAGTATACTGTAGGTCTTGTATAACAATAGCACCATCTACTGGAAACGTAGGAAAGGTCAAGAAGAACTGCAAAGGTGTGAGATGAGATGCAACTGAATGAGTAGAATGATCACAGCGCTCCAACATGCCCAGCACAGAGTTGTACTCATTAGAACATGCAATGGAAAACATTTTGAAAAGTTTAACAGAAAATAGAAAAGTCCAAGTAGTCTCCCCCTGTTGGTTTGTTTTCTACCATGTGGTGCCCAGAACCCAGGTTAATATCCCCCCCCAAAAAACCCCCAGATCAGATCAGTCAGTCCATTTACTGTTATTGCATGTCACTTTGATACAAAGGGGCAACAAAAAGAAAACTGAAAAACATGTGACATAATACAGACAAATGCTTTCAAAACAAATAGCTTACTGTTAAAAATGTTTCTTTTTTAAATGTTGGCACATGAACACAATGATATTTCTTAAACTATTTAAAATACTAGAATAAATTTAAACAGGTCTTACATGTTATGTTTGGTCCCACTTTAAACAACTTATGAATTCTTGAAATCCTTTACAAGGACTAAATCAGTTATTCACAAATCATATACACTGAGTTACAAAACATTAGAAACACCTGCTCTTTCCATGACAGACTGACCAGGTGAAAGCTGTGGAACGCTTGCGACACCTTGTAGAGTTTATGCCCCAACGAATTGAGGCTGTTCTGAGGGCAAGGGGGGGGGGGGGGTCCTTGAATCTATGCCAAGTGTGGCATTACCTGTCAGACCCTCTGAAATAGCATGACAGTTGCTGGTGAATGACATAGGCCATATAAAAGGGTTTATGAAGGCTTCAGTTATCCTTCATCTATTTCTTCAAAGGGGGATCTTGGATTTATTTCTAATACAATCAATCCAGTCTAAACAGAGGAAAGAGGAGTGTTCAGTGCAGTTCTGCTAGTACACAAGCCCCCTCTGCCTCTAGAAGACAAAGCTGGAGTGGAAAATGCATCTCAAAAACTTACAACATTTCAAGCGTGCAGACAAACATGCATAGCAATCCTTTGTCAAACGGCAATGAAATAAAAAGGACAAAAATAACAAGTGTACATAGTTAAAATGAAGAAAAAAAAACGTTTGAATCTAATAGTACATTAAGTGTACTCAAGAGGGGAGAACTGAACTGCTGACAAACTAGAGGGATTTTGTTGTGTTTCTTTAACCCAAGTGTTGGCTCGAGTCCCACAGTGAAGGCTCTACAGTTACATTTATACATCTCCTTCTGCTCCTCGTCCTCCCTGCTCCTCGTCCTCCCTGTTCAGCCTCGGTAAGAGTGTCAGGGTACTGTGGCCTCTGTAGTTGTGAGCTCACATTGCGCCACAGCAGTGGTTCTGGAAGAGCAGTTCGATGACAGAGGAGTCGGCTAGCGTGGACACGTCGCCCAGGTCTCGCTCGTTACGGGCAATCTTACGTAGCACACGCCGCATGATCTTACCTGTACACAGAGGGGGGAGGAAAGGCAGTCACTAATGAAGTTACCAGCTCTCATTCAAAATACCTTTCAAATCAAGCCATAGTGGAAAATGTTATTCACATTCACATTCAAAACCATGTTCGTACAGAATAAAATCATAACCAAGGTACACTCTCACCTGATCTGGTCTTGGGAAGGCCTGGGGCATTCTGTATAAAGTCTGGAGTGGCAATGGCACCAATCTTCTCTCTCACTGTCAAAGCAGATAAACAGCATTAGTCATCAGCTCCAATACAGAAACATATTGTCGGTGTGGGATGCATGCAGCCAGTGTAGGACAATCCCCTTCATGTTCAGTGACAGTACTGTAGTTGGCTTTACACAGATAAAACACAAACGTACCTTGTTTCTTTAACTGGGCCTCCAGGGTGCGGCTGAAGCTGACTCCGTCGGTAAGCGTGACGAAGCAGTAGAGACTCTCCCCTTTGACAGGGTGCGGCCTGCTAACTACCGCTGCCTCGACCACCGCCTCGTGCTCCACCAGGGCCGACTCCACTTCTGCCGTGCTCAGCAGGTGACCTGATGTACACACAACCCATAGGATTATCATATAGTACAACAGTCCACTGATCTCTACTGTAAATCACAAGTTAGAGAAGGTTCTTACATGCACCATGACAAGACAACCTTTAATATTTCACAACAGCAGACAGCGCCCTAGTAGTGGTAGTCCTATACCTTCCCCAGCTCAAGATAAATGAACCTGTTAGAGCACTATACTAGCAGTAGTGCAGATGACAGGACAAGAGACCTTACAGTACAGACAACTCCAACACACTGTACATCACATTTCACAGAGCTCCAGCTGATGGAAGTGCTCACCTGAGACATTCAACATGTCATCTATCCTCCCTGTGATCCAGTAATACCCATCCTTATCTCTACGGCAACCTGGGGGGGAAACAGCAACACATTAATGTGGTTTCCATGTCAACAACAGAGGGTCTTGATTTAGTATACACAAAAACGCACTGTCCATGACATAATGAGACTCAGAGAATACATATGGTAAATGTGAGTTATTCTACAAAACGTCAGTCATTAATGGTGCTCAGGATGTTAGACGCATCTTACCATCACCAGTGACGTAGTATCCTGGGAATTGCTCGAAGTAGGTGGTCTCAAACCTCTGGTGGTTCCCAAACACAGTCCTCATGACTCCTGGCCAGGGCTGTTTGAACACCTGAGGGGGATAAGAAGCAAGGATGTCCAAAGTCAAACAAGCAGTGAAGATCCACTTCATCAAATATAGACAGCCGACAGCATACTGCAGTGAGAATATTGCATATTGGAGTGAGAATTAATCTAATGTTTAGTACTGGGTAGATCTCTACATAAACTTCTGGATAACCAATTGCTCCCGTTGTCTTACCAGGTAACCCTCGCTTGGTCCCTCAAGCTCCTCCCCAGACTCATTCAAAATGGCAGGGACAACTCCAAAGAAAGGAAACGTCTGGTGGAGAAAATGGAAAAGACCGGCAATTTAGACCAACTTATCCCACATGATGACAGGGAGGGAGCGAGCATCTCAGTGAGCAGAAATGGGGAAGTTGATACTGTCAATATAACAACACTTACAGCAGAGCCAGGCTTCATGGGCGTGGCAGCAGGTAGAGGAGTCAACACGTGGCCACCCTGAGACAGAAGCCAATGGGAAGAGATTCAGTCAGAACAGAAATAGTTACAGAAAGATCTCCATTCAAAAAAACTCATCCATGTCTTTAACGTATTGAATCAAGACAGACTGCGTGACCGAAGGTAAACGCCCCATTCCGCCCCCACAGGAAGCATCTTACCCAGAGCTAAAGAACCAAATCACATTGACATTTTTTGATCAACATGATATATGTAACCTACATCTCTGCCTTATTTATGAACAGCTGAAATAAAAGCCAACAGTGATTTGAACCAACACTACAAAAATATATTAGGATGTAGGCTATTTCTGTCTGTTGTAACTAAGAACATTGAAGTTTGTTGTACAAAACGATCATGTCTTCGGTACACGTTGAAGTTTGTAGGCTACGCAAGTCAAAGACCGATCATCGCCACAGGGGACAAAAAAAAAATGCGCGTGAAGTAGAGTCAAGAGAATTCGGCAATGCAGCTACTCTATTCAATAAAATCTATTCAGTAACATTACGTTTTGATGTGTGTTAATCTTAAATTCATTAAAAAGAATAAACTGCTGACGGTCTCAGTCTGCCAGAAGGTGTCGACCACGGGGCACCTCTTCTCCCCCACCACGCTGTAGTACCACTGCCACGCCTCCGGGTTGATGGGCTCCCCCACCGTCCCCAGCACCTTCAGAGAATCCCGCTTGTACCTGACACACACACACACACACACAGAGAGGGAAAGGGTTAACAGACACCCCCATAGCCTCAGAAAAAAGGACGAAACAAAAAACAAAACACATATATACATATACTAAGTTTATAAACAGGGTGGTTTAAGCCCTGAAAACATGTATTTTTACCGCTCTAATTACACTGGTAACCAGTTTATAATAGCAATAAGGCACCTCTGAGGTTTTCGGGAATATTGCCAATATACCACAGCTAAGGGCTGTATCCAGGTCATGGTAACATGGCTCCTTGGAAATCTAATGAGCATAATACAAAAATCCATCAGAATCTGTCAGTTTAAGCTAAAGATGTGTTTTAACATGGTCTGCATCTCAATCCACTGCATCCGCCGATGTCAGCCTTACACATCTGCTGTGAAAGGTGGCAAAGCTAGAGATGTTTTTGTCAAGCAAAGAAACCGAGACATCCCGATTTTCGGGCTATGGAAAGACGGTGTTCTCTGTTTTGCTCTACAACCCGCACAAGAGTCATAGGACTTGTCTGAAGTTGGTATATCCAATCTGCCAACTTCTGTCTGTAGCATCTGAACAGTTTGGGCTACACACTAATATGACCCCGTGGAAAGGTGAATCTCTTGAACACGTACGTCGTCTTTTTTGCTCTAGGACACCCACAAGCCTCGTCTGAAGGTCCCGCAGGACCAGTTGAGTAAATATGGAGATTAGAAAGTTTAGTTAAATATTTCTGATCTCTCTCAGATATAGGACACTTCAGAACAAACTTCCTTTAGATTGTGTTTGGGAATGTCCGTTTATCCATGTATGAAGCTGACAGTGCCGAGTAAAACCTTAAACTCAAAACCAGCAACTCTTTGCTGTATTTGTTGCCAGCCTCGCTCTAGTAATGGTTTAAAGAGATTAGAAATCTCACAGTATCAACTTTGCTGTAGCTTTCTTTTACACCTGCTACGTTACTGCAGACACGGTAGTCTGAGCCATCCGATTGGCCAGTGGAAGGCCTATAGTGCACCCCCCAGGAAAGGCAGAGTTCGTAACTTCAGACATGAAATGGTTCAAAAAGCTGCCTACCCGGCACGCAGAGCAGCTGAAACGGGTGCACCTACTGCCAACAGCCCGGGACAAATAAAAAAGGTGTATCGTTGTTTTTTTAATAGAAATGTTAGGAATGCCTTGGAGATAGACCAGTCAACAGGCTGTTGGTGACCACAGCCTTAAGGGGTCCATAAACTCAAATAGCTAAATGATTCTTGGTATGACCATCTTAAACCAATTCCATATAGTTTAGTAGAACCCCCCCAGCTTAGACTCTAGTGGATTCAATTATAATATAAAAAGATGGAGAACTCAATCTGGAGATACAGGAATGCTTCTTCTGTACTATGAAGCCCCATCATACTCAAGCCTAGGTCATGTTCAACAGGATAGAACTTAAAAAACAGGGTCAAATAAGGAGGTACTGTCCAATTTGAACAGTTTTGTTACAGTGTGCCCTAATGAACACAATCCTGGTGAGGAACAGGCTGAATGAGCCAAGAGTGTGGAGACTCACTTCTGGACGGGCTCGCTCCCATACTTCATGAGGAGGCGGATGGCTGTGGGCGCCGTGTAGAACTTGGTGACTTGGTACTTGTCGACTATCTCCCACATGCGGCTGACGTCCGGATAGGTGGGCAGACCCTCGAACTGAACATGTATCAAATTCACATCAAAACCGAGCCAGAGGCAGATGGTGTAAACACAACCTCATGATCATAACATAAGTCATCATTCGCTGTCTGAACTACAGGAGGAAGTAGAGGTAGAAAATAATATCCCCTTCCATCTTCCCCTCCTGTTTACACACACACACACACACACACACACTTTTATGAGTCGCTTTATGATATTAGTCAATAAAACCATGACTTGGTTATAAAACAAATCTCTAACATTTGTCCAAATGGACTATGGACGTTTTAGAAACATTGAAGGTCATACGACATTATGAAGTCCTGTTGCACAACATTGTAAAGCATTCTTTCAATATATCAATGACAAGTTTATCACATGTAATCATAAAAATACTCTGGGTGTGTCTCAAAGAGCACCCTAATATATATCACAACTTCAGACCAGGACCCTATATACAGTTGAAGTGGGAAGTTTACATACACCTTAGCCAAATACATTTAAACTCTGTTTCACAATTCCTGACATTTAATTCTAGTAAAAAGTCCCCATCTTGGGTCACTTAGGATCACCACTTTATTTTAAGAATGTGAAATGTCAGAATAATAGGAGAGAATGATTTATTTCAGCTTTTATGACTTTGCTGTCCTTAAGCCATTTTGCCACAACTTTGGAAGTATGCTTGGGGTCATTGTCCATTTGGAAGACCCATTTGCAGCCAAGCTTCAACTTCCTGACTGATGTCTTGTTGCTTCAATATATCCACAATTTTCCTACCTCATGATGCCATCTATTTTGTGAAGTACACCAGTTCCTCCTGCAGCAAAGCACCCCCACAACATGATGCTGCCACCCCCGTGCTTCACGGTTGGGATGGTGTTCTTTGGCCTGCAAGCCTCCCCCTTTTTCCTCCAAACATAATGACGGTATTTATGGCTAAACAGTTCTATTTTTGTTTCATCAGACCAGAGGACATTTCTCCAAAAAGTAGGAACTTTGTCCCCATGTGCAGTTGCAAACCGTAGTCTGGCTTTTTTAATGGCGGTTTTGGAGCAGTGGCATCTTCCTTTCTGAGTGGCCTTTCAGGTTATGTCAATATAGAACTCGTTTCACTATGAATATAGATACTTTTGTACCTGTTTCCTCCAGCATCTTCACAAGGTCGATTGCTGTTGTTCTGGGATTGATTTGCACTTTTCGCACCAAAGTACGTTCATCTCTAGGAGACAGAACGCGTCTCTTGAGGTCTAGTTTTTTTTCCTGATGTCTTGGCTGATTTGTTTTGATTTTCCCATGATGTCAAGCAAAGAGGCACTGAGTTTGAAGGTAGGCCTTGAAATACATCTACAGGTACACCTCCAATTGACTCAAATGATGTCAATTATCAGAAGCTTCTAAAGCCATTACATTTTCTGGAATTTCCCAAGCTGTTTAAAAGGCAGTCAACTTAGTGTATGTAAACTTCAGATCCACTAGAATTGTGAATTATAAGTGAAATAATCTCTGTAAACAATTGTTGGAAAAATTACATGTGTCATGCACAATGTAGATGTCCTAACCGACTTGCCAAAACTATATAATTTCTTAAAACGAAATTTATGGAGTTCCGACTTCAACTATATAGTGCACTATTTTAGACCAGGGCCCTATTTCCTTATATATAGTGCACTACTTTAGACCAGATTCCAAACAGAATATGGTTCCATTTCAGACAGCCCTCTTCCTCCTCTAAATGACAGTATTAAGCCTGTGGCCATCCACTCACCAGGACACTGGTGGCCCCGTTAGCCAGGGGCCCGTAGGTGATGTAGGAGTGGCCCGTGATCCAGCCGATGTCGGCCGTGCACCAGTACACATCCTCAGGATGGTAGTCAAACACCAGTTTGAAGGTGGTGGCCACGTAGAGCATATAGCCACCGATCGTGTGCAGCACACCCTGATTACAAGACACATGATCACCACAGCAGCATTTACAAGTATGTGAAGACAGAGTGGATAAATCTATATCAAACCGAGAGAAGAGAGAAAGGGAGTTAGAAACAGAGTGCCACTGCTGCATATGTACCTTGGGTTTCCCAGTGGAGCCGCTGGTGTAGAGGATGAAGAGGGGATCTTCAGAGTCACACCACTCTGGTTCACATTCCTCAGACACACCACTCAGCAGGCTGAGCCAGCACTGATCCACCTCAGGGTTCCACGGCACCTGGCGGAACCACACACACACACACTGGTAAAAACCACACAATGACATGGAACCCTGCATTTTTACAGCTCGAGAGAGACCACATCAAGACATCCTGATAACGATCATAGGAAAAAACAAACTCTAATCATACTTTGATTCTATTCAGTCAAGAGCAACAACCAAGCCTAATTGATAGCAGTAGGAAGAAACGTGTAAATGTTTCTAATCCCTAAATCAGGAGTGAGAATGTTAGCTCAAATCAAACATGCTCAAATAAGACAAAATACGAGAGCTATAAAAAGGTTATGGGAAGTCTAAGTGAATCAGCGTTGTTTACGCTTGAACAGTCTGTGAAACAATGGTGAGAGAAGTTAAATGTTTTAACTCCTAGAGTTCAATAGAATTACTCTCCTAAAATGCTGCTCTCAGGGGTGAAAGGTCACTATATGGGTGGGGCTAATGAAATACACAGAACAGATGTTCTAGAAATATGGGTAGGGCCCTGCATTTTTTGAAATTTTTTTCTGAACTATGCCAAATGTGCATAACATTGATAGTGTTGCACATGTATTGATATACACTCAGTGGCCAGTTTATTAGGTACAACAACCTGTTCACAAAAATGGTTCACTCCTACATACAATGAGTCAAGTGGTCGTGGCTTGCTATATAAAGCAGGCAGACAGGCATCGGAGCATTTACTTACTATTTGATTGAACGTTATAGAATGGGTCAAACAAGTGACCTAAGTAACTGATTGTTGGTGCCAGGTGCACCCGTTCCAGTATCAGAAATGACGAGTCTCCTGGGCTTTTCACGCACAACAGTGTCTAGGGTTTACCGAGAATGGCGCGACAAACAAAAAACATCCAGTCAGCAGCAGTCCTGTGGGCAAAAACAGCTCGTTGATGAGAGAGGTCGAAGGAGAATGGCAAGATTTGCGCAAGCTAACAGGCAGGCCATAAAAAGGCAATTAACTGCGTAGTACAACAGTGGTGTGCAGAACTGCATCTCGGAACGCGCAACTAGTCGGTCCTGGTCGAATCCTGGTTCCTGTTGCGTCATGCTGATGGCAGAATCAGGATTTGGCTTAAGCAGCCCGAGTCCACGGCCCCATCCTGCCTGCTGTCACCGGTACAGGCTGGCGGTGTAATGGTGTGGGAAATGTTTTCCTGGCACAGGTTAGGTCCCTTGATACCAACTGAACAACATTTCCACACCCCAAAGAATTCGGGTTGTTCTGGAGGCAAATGAGGGTCCGACCCAGTACAAGATGGGTGTACCTAATAAACTGAGTGTATATTGACAGTGGTGCACAATCTCAATAAGACTTAAAAAAACAGACATTATCTGAAACATGAAATGAAAGACCACACTTACAGTATGAGATCAATTACATCTACATGGAGTCAGGGGTCAATTACCTCTTATCTGAAACCTTAGTCATTGTTAATCCTTCAGTGAGTGTGGTTACATGCACACAATAATGCAATTATTGTGGATAGTCAGATTAATATAATAATTTGAATAAAAGCTGACATGCTTTGCAAGAATAATGATTTATTTAACAATCCTGTTTATATGGACACATCTGAAATCAGGCTACTTGATGGCACTGCAGAAAAAACACAATCAAAATAAACGTTCTACCACAGCAAACATGTTATTTTTGGGAAGCATATTTGATTCACAGTTCGGACATGTGAAAACTACTTCTAAGACCCATACATTCAGTTGTTATGAACTCACTTCACTCACACTAAAGCGGTTGGCTCGCTCGGCTGGTGCTACCACACGCAACGATCAACTACACCGCTGGAACGCCAATTACGGTGTTTACAGGGCTTAATAATTCGAAAGATTGCTCAGAATATCAGACGTTTTAAATTGGCGTATGTTTACTTCGATTTTGACCTTACGCCAATTAAGATAGCAGAGTAAGGCGTTTACATGACTATTGCATAATTTGCCAACTGCCATCAGTTTAAGGTTGAATTATTAGTGTGCATGTAAACGTAAACAGTGTTTCTTTCAGGTCAAACCTTTATCACCATCTTAAAGATGCACTACATAGAAATTGGTCAGACATTTCCTGGTTGGTAAAATTCTAATAGTTTGCCTAATTTCAGTTTTTGACAATACAAGCAGTGAAATATAATTTCCATAACCAAAAATATTGTATTTTCAGCTGTTTGAAAGTAAGACTCAAAAGCGACATAAGAACGGGAAGGATAGAAATATTTTTTTATTTAACTAGGCAAGTCAGTTAAGAACAAATTCTTATTTTCAATGACGGCCTACCGGGGAACGGTGGGTTAACTGTCTGTTCAGGGGTAGACCGACAGATTTACCTCGTCAGCTCGGGGATTCCACCTTTCGGTTACTGGCCCAATGCTCTAACCATTAGGCTACCTGCCGCCACAAAAAAGCTCACATCTACCGCTTCTTAGACTTGCTCCCAAATAGTGACAAATCTATAACACACATTTCTATGTGGATTTGGTCAGGTAGCCCAAAAAGTTACATATTGCAGCTTTATGTACGGCGAAAGTAAAGCCTAAAGCGAGACAGAGATCAGGTAAGGGACCCCTGACCGGTGTGAGCTGGCAGACCACAGACAGACAGACAGGTGTGTAACACGATCCACCCCTAGGGTTAGCCTACCGTTGACAAGTAGATCAGACAGGTGTTAAGAAGAAAAGGACAAGAAATGGAGAGAATTCAAGCTCAGGGAAATCTGAAATACCTGAGGGACGGGACGGATTTTCTTTACTCTGTCTTTCTGTTTCTCCTGCTAGAAGGGGTTAATGGAGACGGTTAGGCCTATTTGAACAAACATAAAAAGGGGTGGCTTCATGTCATTTGAACCATGACATCGAGACAAAGCCGTACCGACTATCTACACTTTTCATTGTACACAAAATCAAAGAGAAAAAGCCAAACGTGTTGACTGTTTCTGGAGATACGTGAAATACAAACATAGTAGGGAGTTAACATTAAAGTGATAAGGTATTTATTAATTAAACAGTAGCAAATGTTAAAGGTGCCCTAAACCTGCCCTATGAACACAGGGGTCGTATTCATTAGGCACCAACCGGGAAAAAAAACTAACAGGGAGGGACAGTGGTCTAAGGCACATTGCAGTGCTAGAGGCGTCACGAAAGACCCGGTTTCGATCCCAGGCTGTCTCGCAGCCGGCCGTGACCGGAAGACCCATGAGGCGGCGCACTATTGGCCCAGCATCGTCCAGGTTAGGGGACAGTTTGGCCGGCTGGGATGTCCTTGTCCAATCGCGCAGGCCAGGCGCATGCATGCCGACTTCGGTCGCCAGTTGTACGGTGTTTCCGCCGACGCATTGGTGAGGCTGGCTTCCGGGTTAAGAGAGCAGGATGTCAAGAAGCAGTGTGGCTTGGCAGGGTCGTGTTTCGGAGGACGCATGGTTCTCTACCTTCTCCTCTCCCGAGTCCGTTGGGGAGTTGTTGTGATGGGACTAGACTAACTACCAATTGGATACCACGAAAATCGGGGAGAAGGGGTCAAAAAATAAAATACAAAAATTGTCCAATAACAAACACCCATTTTTCATTTCCGTTGCATTTTTAATTTCCTATGGTGTGCCCTAATGAATAGATCCCTGTAGAGAGACTGTGGGGCGAGAGAGCTTTTTCTGGTGGTCTCACCTGCAGGTCAGGACAGGGCCGCTTGGCAGGGGGAGACTGAGAGCGGAGGGGACTGGCCTCCACCTCCTTGGACAGGTGTTTAAGCATGATACACCTCTGTACTGGGAAACTCCTGACAGATGGAGAAGAGAGTGGGGCAGTGTGAAAGAGTAGAGGAAGAGACAAAGTAAAAGGACAGTGTCGTGATTCACATGAACAAAGTCTGCATGACCCTCTCCAAGTAAACATACAGGTATCTATCGGCAAGGATGTGTTGTAAATATCTAGCAAACAGAGTAGAAGTCTGTATACGCGACTAGCTAGTCAGATAGAAAGTGTGTACTTACTTGTCCCTGCATTTCTGTAGTGCGTCGTCAGCGATCACCTTCAGGTTGATTAGCTTATCTCCTCTGTAGAAGCCATCTGAGAGAGGGGGGTATGATGGGATGGGGGAGTTCAGAACGGATGAGGTCAAAGGGTGCACACCGATCAAAGAGAGAAAGGCATGGCAGTGATTGCTATCGACAGGACTTCACTGGTACTGTCGGTCTGACTGCATTGGCATAAACCTGTCACAACCTGGGAACAATCTTAATATTGATATTTTAAAATCCGCTGACAAAAATGAATGTTTCTTAGATTATATTCATATGTGGCAAAACATTTTAGCATTGCGTGCTCAGCTCCAAAATGTTTTAGGATGTCAAACGAATGCATGTCTGGGTTCTAGTGTAATTGAACAGCAGCCAACGGGTGTCGCTAACGTGCAACGTTTTTAATTCCCTTAATTCCCCTGGTAACAGTCTTCAGCCATAGACCAAAATTGCCCAGGACCACACCCAGTCACTCACAATGGGTCACCATCTAAAGAGGTTATGGTGGTTATCCGATTAGCGTCACTCCAAATCCAAAGCTGTACAGTGATGCAGTAGGCCTGTACAGTGGGCTGGACTCACTATGATGAGTACAAAGCCACGCTAATTAACACTGTGGATTAGGGGGTCGGGGGATAATCTGTGGAACTGTAATCCAATCTAATAAATGTCTCTTTATTACTGCAGTTTAGTTTGCAGTCTCACCGGCCGTGATCAGCAACGAGCACTGGGAGTCCAGGATCCTCTCGCACAGCGACTCTGCCGAAAAGCCTGCAAACTGGATAGTGTACACACAGAAATACACACATCAAATACACTGTGCACTGTGTGCAAATGCACTCTAAAGTGTTTGCCTATTCTGTTTGCCATGTAGGGTGTTGGTAGATATGTTCCTTCTAAGTCTATGAGGAAAAAGCTGGCAAAATGGGTATTACAGCCACTTAACCTACTAATTCAAGGTCGCTGAAGTGCACTTATAAATCTGGCTGGTATGATGTGTCTATAGGTTTTAGGGTTGTCAATGATACCAGTATGACGTCAGGAAGAAAAGGAAACTAAAACATGAAGCAGACTTATTTTGAGCAAAACAGTCCTAATGTTGGAAAACGGCCTCATATGGTCACCCAGAGTCACTTGTTATTTCGCAAGCTATAGAACACACTATTTTACATAAAGTAGGATTTTAAAGGATCATGAAGTCTGCTTTGTGTTTTGTTTTTTTGCCACAGAAAATCTGCTATCGTATCAAGATACTAGTATCTTGATCCACTAGTATCTTATCCATAGATTTGGATACTAGTATCTTGACAAAACTAAACAGGCCTAATCCAGACAGTTTAAGTGTAGGTTGTCAGTTATTCACCACGATTGAGTGCACAGCCCCGATGCGCACACAAGCCAGCATGGCCACCACCAGCTCCACCACCATTGGCATGTAGATGGACACGCGGTCACCCTTCTTCACCCCCTGGGACTTGAGCACATTGGCAAACTGGCAAACCTGCTGGAGGAGCTCTCTGTATGTCACCGTCACCTCGTCACCAGGCTCGTTCCCTTCCCTGTAAGGGGACCAACATAGATATCATACAGAGATGCACTGCATTCTGAAAGCATTTAGACGCCTTCTCTTATTCCACAGTTACGTTACAGCCGCATTCTAAAAGGGATTAACTAAATAAAATCCCCAATCTACACACAATACCCCATATTGACAAAGCAAAAACAGGTTTAGAACTTTAAAATAGAAATACCTTATTTACATAAGTATTCAGACCCTTTGCTATGAGATTCAAAATTGAGCTCAGGTGCATCCTGTTTCCATTGATCATCCTTGAGATGTTTCTACAACTTGGAGTCCACCTGTGGTAAATTCAATTGATTGGACATGATTTGGAATGGCACACACCTGTCTATATAAAGGTCCCACATTTGACAGTGCATGTCAGAGCAAAAACCAAGCCATGAGGTCGAAGGAATTGTCCGTAGAGCTCCGAGACAGGATTGTGTTGAGGCATAAATCTCGGGAAAGCTACCAAAAAATGTCTGCAGCAAATGAAGGTGCCCGACAACACAGTGGCCTCCAGCTTTCTTAAAATGGAAGAAATTTTGAACCACCAAGACTCTTCCTAGAGCTGGCTGCCCAGCCAAACCCCGCAATCGGGGGAGAAGGGCCTTGGTCTGGGAGGTGACAAAGAACTCAATGGTCACTGACAGAGCTCCAAAGTTCCTCTGTGGAGATCAGAGAATCTTCCAGAAGGAAAACCATCTCTGCAGCACTCCACCAATCAGGCCTTTATGGTAGAGTGGCCAGACAGAAGCCACTCCTCAGTAAGACACACAAGACAGCCACTTAGTTTGCCAAAAGGCACTTAAGGACTCTCAAGATTCTCTGGTCTGATGAAGCCAAGATTGAACTCTTATGCCTGAATGTCAAGCATCACTTCTGGAGGAAACCTTGCACCATCTTTACAGTGAAGCATGATAGTGGCAGCATCATGCTGTGGAGTAAAACTGTCCCTAACAATTCCATGTTCAATAATAGAGGGTAACATGATTTTTGAATAACTACCCCATCACTGTACACCACACAAACAATTATCTTTATGGTCTCTCAATCGAGTAGCGAATTTCAAGCAGAGATTCAACCAGGAAGGTTTTTCAACGCCTTCCAAAGAAGGGCACCGATTGATAGATGTGTAATAATAAATAAAAAAAAGCAGACGCTGAATATCCCTTTGAGCATGGTGAAGTTAATAATTAACAGGTGTCCTTCCTAACTCAAGCAGGGTGGTGGTTGCATCATGTTATGGGTATACAGCTAAGCACAGGCAAAATCCTAGAGGAAAACCTGGTTCAGTCTGCTTTCCAACAGACACTGGAAGATGAATTGACCTTTCAGCAGGACAATAACCTAAAACACAAGGCCAAATATACACTGGAGTTGCTTCCCAAGATGACATTGAATGTTCCTGAGTAGCCTAGTTACTGTTTTGAAAATCTATGGCAAGATTTGACAATGGCCATCTAACAATGATCAACTTAACAGCGCTTGAATAATTTTAAATAAGAATAAAATGGACAAATGTTGTATAATCCAGGGTTGGAAAGCTCTTAAGATTCACAGTTGTAATCGCTGACAAAAGGTGCTTCTACAAAAGTATTAACTTTGGGGTGTGAATACTTATGTAATAAGATATTTAAATTTGAAATACATTTGCAAACATTTCTAAAAACAAGTTCACTGTCATTATGGGTTATTGTGTAGATGTGTGAAAAAACAACAACTATTTAATCCATTTTGAATTCAGGGTGTAACAACAAAAATGTGGAAGTCAAGGTGTATGAATATTTTCTGAAGGCACTGTAGATGTTATCCCCCCTAAACAAATTCTGAATATGAGTAATACTAAACCTCTGTTTTCTACTTAAACTCAAAACATTCAAGCACACACTAACATGCTCACAAAGCTAATATTCAAGGTGGATAAATTCTTGCTAAGTATCTCATGTGCCTACAGTTAAAGTAATAAACTGTGACATTGTGGCTCTCTGCTTTACTCAGCAATGCGCCTGAGCTATGGAATCGTTCTCGTCTTGAGAATCGCCTTTAAAAACGAGAAACGCATGACTTGCAAACTAAAGACAAGCTCTTAAAATGGCAGTGTGCGCACGTACGGTAGAATTTGGGGTGGAGTGGTTACTGAGCATGATTGTACCTCTGTTAATCCTTAAGAGTCTATCGACTACCATGCTTCAATCTAAGTATCAAAATACAAAAATCTGCTTCAGAAACCGTCAGTTTAAGCTAGAGATGTCAGCTTGAGAGATATTGCATGGGCTACGTCTCAATCCAAAGCATCCGTCTATGGCCGCGCTACAGCGGTGTTTGTTAGACCATAAGACATCCCGAAAATCAGTCTTCTCACGAAAAAGTCTAACATCCAAGCGGTTTGGCCTACAGTACTATTATGGCCACTCTATGGAAAGGGGAGACTCAAACATGTTGTTGTTCTCCGTTTTGCTCTACACCCCCACAAGTGTCACAGGACCCATCTGAAGGGAACCCATACAAAAGAATGGAAGAATGAAGGTATATTTGTGCCAACAAAAATAAGGGGATAAATGTATACAAAAACTATTTTCTGAGCTTTCTTATACATCGCCTAGGTATAGAACAGAGACCTAATTCCTAATTTATTTTTTGGCTGTCTCTTGCCATTTATGAATGTGTTATGCAATGTGTTTCTATGGGCTATAGTAGTAAAAGTTCCAATTCAATTTTATCAAATCATATATAAAAAGGGGTCCTAAATCATCCATGGTATGACCATCTTAAAACAAGTCCATGTTAGCTTAGTCCCCCGCCCAACGGCTTAGACTGAGGTTAAAGCACTGTGTCCCTTCTTACACAGTTGGCCCTCTTATCCCACTGGCCAATAACAAGAGCCCCTAGAGCCTGCTGAGAAATTAGAGCAAAACTCACTCTAACCAAGTTCACCCAATCAGCCCACATTCCACCCAAGGACAACAATCACTAATTGTGTTGTTGCTCTGCCATACTTTCGCACTCAAATTAACAAGGTAACTCTGCCAGAGAGAAGAATGGATTTCTCATTTGAGGTAGCGAATGCATTTGAGCAAACAGCACATAGCCTTATGATAAACTTAATAGCATTTAGATTAACACAAGTTCTCCTCTCCAGTCCAGGACACACATTGCTTAATATAAACACAGCCGTGTCTAATGGGAAATCTAAAGGAAAGGCAGTTTGGTCTTTCCTATTGTGCAACACAATAGGCCTCCCAGATACTGTAGAGGGCCACGGTTATCTCACAACGGTTTATGTGCAAGAGCGCGAGGAGGAAAATACCCATGCAAAGCTCTGCTTTCACACAACATGGATCTCTCACTAGAGACTGCCCACTGCTCCCTTTTAGATTTGTTTGTGAGCTGTATTCTGCTCATTGGCAGAAAACTACACCATTGCTGGTAGGTCAAGGTCATCCAAACAGATCCCCTCTCTATGGTGGTGACAGAGTGTGGCGAAACACACACACACACACACACTCCTATAAATAGTCAGCAGAGAAAAAAAAAATCTTTCCACTCACGTTTAAGATGTCAAAGTACAGATGACAAAGACACCAACTCTGTTGTGGAGGTTGGCAGAGGAGAGACAAAAACACAGGCCTGCCTATTACCTACACATGCACTAAATAAACAAACTATAGTTAAGCAATAAGGCCCGAGGGGGTGTGGTTTATGGCCAATATACCAAAACTAGGGGCTGTTCTCATGCACGACAACACGGAGTGCTAAGACACAGCCCTTAGCCGTGGTATATTGCCCATATATCTCAACCCCCCCACCGAGGTGCCTTATTTCTATTATAAACTGGTTACCAATGTAACTAGAGCAGTAAAAATAAAATGTTTAGTCATACCCATGGTATACGGTCTGATATACCACGGCTTTCAGCAAAATCAGCATTCAGGGCTCGAACCACCCAGTTTATAATACAAATGAGATCATTTTAGGGACAAAACAGCTAAAGTAAGGAATCCCCAGAAAAAAAGCTTGCCTATTACAACATTGCGAGACTAAAAAGTAACTTCATAAAGAAAAGGACATATCCAATGGATTGAATAAGCTGAGAAGTAGCAGGGCAAATCTAATGGTATGGCTGACAGTACATTGGAACTGATAGGACAGATATTCACACTTGAGTCATGAGCACTGGAAGAGACTGCAGAGAGCATTGCCTTTTACGCTACAGCAACATGGGACTAAGAAATGTCTAAGTTATACAAAATCTCTCGCAACTTTAATAACTGTTATAACTAGCCTGTCGGCAAGGAATACACTTCAAAATGCTACTAGTGAGAAAGAACATCTCCTGTAGTGAGAAGTCAGTTTTCTAAAATCAGTTAAGTTGAGACCTCCGAGTAAACCTACGCAGTCAAAGTCAAGTGTAGGCCCAATGCTGTTCATCATTAGACATTAACTGGTAAATGCACAACAATTTGCAAGACAAGACAAATACTTGAGACTAGAGCATATCAAAGCTGCAGCATGTCAGTTCCCTGTGGTCTAAATTACATTTACATTACATTTACGTCATTTAGCAGACGCTCTTATCCAGAGCGACTTAGTTTAGTGTGGTTAATGGGGTGAGCAAAGAGCATGTGTGTATTGTGTCTCAACTTCAAAGCTCTCCTATTCACTCATACCAACAAAACACACAAATAGCTACCACATCCCTAAATAACCCACCCAGCACTAGAAGCCCATCCGTCCTCATAGATTCACTATTCATTTATGAGGACATCGCTGACCTGGGGCTGGCTTTACATAAGAGGGGGGTGGGGGTCTTGAGCACTAGTCATTTCAGACAAGACCAGAGACAAAGGATCATTGTAGAAGCATTCAGCCTCCCGTCCTAGCATTCCATCAAATTGTTCCAGAGGAGCAATCTCCTCAAGCACTGAAACAGACAATGTCCAAGGAGAGCGTGCTTTGACAGCCTCCGTAACCCCTTTCACACATACACAGGCCATCAGACTGTTAAACAGCCATCACTAACACAGTGTTGGCTGCTGCCTACATACAGACTTGAAGTCATTGGCCACTTCATTAAATGGACTACTAGTCACTTTAATAATGTTTACATATCTTGCATTACTCATCTCATATGTATAAACTGTATTTTATACCATCTATTGCATCTTGCCTATGCCGCTCAGTCATTGCTCATCCATACATTTATATATTCTTATTCCATTACTTAGATGTGTGTATTAGAAAGTTTTGGAATTGTTAAGATTACTTGATAGATATTGCTGCACTGTCAGAACTAGTGTCACAAGCATTTCGCAAACAACATCTGCTAACCATGTGTATGTGACCCATAAGATTTGATTTGACACACACCAGTAGAATGCCACTTTGTCCCCTAGCCCCCTCTCATGAACGTTACAGTCCAGGACGTTGTAGCAGATATTGGTGGTGGCCCCCTCCATGCACTTGATGTAGATCTCCCCCTTTGTCACGTCAAAGTTGTAGTCCATGAACTGGCCCGTGTGCTTCGACTTCCAGTAGAAGTCTTTTGCAATGTCACCCCAGAACTCTGGAATAAGGAAACATAATGAAGGGCCATTATGATGACACATGACAGGTGACTGATGGGGACAATCATCCTCCACCACCAGAAAACACACAAATGTCAGATTCATTTCCTGAGTCACATTTCCTCAACATGCTAACAGTTGTTGGAAAGCTTCGAAGTAAGATTTTCCTAAATGTCTAAACCATGTTACAGAAAAAAAGCAAACATGAAGCAAGACAAGTAGAGTTACATGCACACTAGCATAGACATGTGAAAGAAATGCTGGCAAAATCTATACACTTGGGATTGAAGTAAAACAAGACCTACTGCTGGTATAAATTAAAGGTTTTGTGGAAATAAAAGTATTGCATGAACAAGGCTTTGATACGCCACCCCAGCCATAGGCTGCTCGCTCTGCTACCACACGGCAAGTGGTACCGGAGTTCCAAGTCTACATCCAAGAGGCGTCTACCTCCAAGCTACAAGACTCCTGAACATCTAATCAAATGGCTACCCAGACATTACATTGCCGCCCCCCTTTACGTTATTATATATGCATAGTCACTTTAATAACCCTACATACACATTACCTCGACTAACCGGTACCCCCTGTATATAATCTCGCTATTGTTTTTTTGTTTTTTGACTGCTGCTCTTTAACTACTTGTTACCTTTATTTCGTATTTGTATTTTTTTTAAACTGCATTTTTGGTTTGGGGCTTGCAAGTATTTAATTGTAAGGTCTACACCGCTTGTTTTCGGCGCATGTGACTAATCCCATTTGATTTAAATGTGTTTGTAAATAAACCTACCATCTGGATGTTCAATAGATTTCAGGTAGAGTTCTTTGTACTTCTCAAAGTTGGGTACATGAGCATCCTTCTTTAAGTCTCCTCCTGCATGAAATACGTCCTCCTTCGGTGCTTTGTCTGGAATCATTTTGACCTTCAGTCAGCTGGCTTGCGATCTATCCTAACTATCGAAATACGAGACAAAAGATGGCAAAACTGCGAAGAATGGTATTGACGATAAATTGCGCTATTTGCTCGTGCCCACTGCAGCTCAAACTACTACGTGCAATTTAAAAAAAGCCTCAAGTGAGTCACCCTCTCACTGCATGGTATTGAAAACAAATGGTACAACTGGCATAGTTAATTCTGACTTCCTTGTTTAAGGATTCTTCTTTAGCCTCCTAGCCACTTTAGAAGTCGACTATCTCGATTAATGCATAGGAAAACAATACATTAACTGAGGTAATGAGGCTAACTGTCAAATTAGCCAACGTTAACTTAGCTGGTTGCAAATCCAAGCAATATTTCCAGGCAGTGGAACCCACCAGAAACGAGATAGCAGTTAGCTAACTTTAGGGACATCAGCTATTCAAAGCGTTAGAAAATAGCTTAAAACATAAACCACTTCCTGCTATTCAAGAAGGTTAATAACTGCGTTTCCAGTTAGCTAGCTAACTTAGACCGACCGCTAGCTGGAGTTCAAATCCTTGTAAAAAAATATCTAGCTGCTATAACTATAAGGAAGTAGTAAACGATTGACTTGAGAGCGAGACGAGGCCGTTCTGTTTGAAGTGGTAGGTTGGACACCACTTGACTTGATAGCGCCTTCTTCCATTCAAATTAAGCTACAATAAATATTTATCTGGAAAAATATCCGTTTTCCCTGAAGTGGAAGTGGTCTGCACTTCGTCCAAATGTCTTTTGAAGGCAGAGACAACGCGAAGAAAGAGCGCATGAGGAATGACGGTAAACTGAACTCCGGTTGGCCCTAAAATGGGCGGAGCGGCAGCCAATCATATTTGAGGAGAACGATGACGATTCCATTAAAGACGTTTGAAAGATACCTCCACTACCTCCAAAGCCAAAGGGTATTTTTATTGATAAACTTTCCTCTCATCAGGTGTGGGTATGTGTGCATATCACATTTTATTTGTCACATGCTTTGTAAACAACAGGTGGAGTTAAAGGAAAATGCTTACTTATTGGCCCCAACCATGTGTGTGAAGTATGCATCTCCAGGAGTCAGTGTTTTGTGTTAATGGGGTCATAAAGAGGATGCCACTGGAGATAACTGATAGCCCTAAGTCCACTCGAAGGTTGTCACCACTGTGTAGTAGACAGTGAAACTGGTGCCAATTAAAACAATTTAATAACATGACAGTAATTACACAAATTATGTATTGAAACATTTAATTCAGAAACAGGGAGAAATAACAGGTAAAACCAATGGACACTGTCACAATCACAGCTACTCAGTTCCCTAGGCGATGCTGCTGCCTCCCCTGGTCTGCTGTTTGGGAGCGATAGACTTCCTGCGCGCCCCTTTGTTCGAGCTGAAGCGTACATGAGCACCACGCTTGTTGTTCCTCTTCTGCTTGCCCAGCATGTCAGCCCCATCCTGGGTCTTCTGCTGCTGCTCCTTCAGTAGCTCAGGTACCGGAGGCTGGATGATGGGCAGCAGGGATGTGCAGGGCATTGACTTGTACACCCGTAGCTGCAATGGACAATGAAGAATGTTAGAGTAGGAGCTGAATACACACAGAATTGGTATTTTTGTCTCCTATGAGGCTTGACATCTATGACAAGCATTGAGTCTTGCTGTATATAATGTGACATTATGAGGTAAATCCTCCAGGGTTGGGATCAATTCCAGTTTAATTAGAAATTAAATTGTTTGAATGCACTAATGAAGTGGAGAATTAACATTGAATTCAATTCAAATGAACAATCTTCAAGTTATGGAATTTAAATTAGACTGCTTGAATTTGGAAAAACATTTAATCTTTGGAATTTAATATTTGTACATTTCCCAGTAATTTTAATTAATGACCTTAGTAAAAAAAAAATGTAAATCACTGCAGGTGTTAAATCATTTCAACATGTTTTTATATATTTCCAGCTGGGCAGTCTGAACAGTGACATGATAAGCCTGAAAGCCCGAGGGAATTGAATTCATATTGGGATTTGTGGAATTGTCAGGGATATTGAATTGGGAATTTCATTATTTGAATTGAACCAACATTGGAATTGAAAGGAAATTAATTAAGGAATTTACATGGAGAGCCCAGCTAGCACATTTGGTTTCTTGAAAGTTGTGGGAACGCACGTTTTTGGATTACCATTGTTTCAGGGAGCAAAGCCATACGTTTCCTAACCGGTGAAACTGAACGTTTTTTTAAACGTTCTGAGAATGGATGTTTTGCCTGTTCTGGGAACATTAATTTGTAGTTTGCAGGGAAGTCAGAACATTTTACTATGGTTCCCAGAATGTTTTCCTGAGAAGTTTTAGAATTTCTGTTCTCAGAACATTTAAGTTATTTGAAGATTTTTGAACAACTTAACTTTCGCTGAATGTTTCAGTAAGACTTAATAACACTGCTAACTTTGTTTGGTTTAACTGTTTTGAATTCCAAGCACAGATAGGACACAGAAATGAATTTGCTTATGCATTAATCATGCAAACACATTTATTTATTTATTGTGGCACGTGTCAGTGAGATTCAAACCTATGATCTCTTCTATATACCTGGAATTAGTCCACTGTGCCACCAGGATGGTGTTTTTAAAATTCATACAAAGCTGTTCATTTTAATCTACTCAAAACAGACCACATTTCAAAGGAAATAAGCACTCTTTAAGATGAGGCGTGGCAAACACGCCTGAACACACTTAAGATGGAGGATAGAGTGTTTTGTTGATGCTGAGAATGGAATGCATGTTTTTAAATCGCATTCTTAGAATGTTATTTTTTTGGAAAGTTCTTAATGTTCTGACAACACGACTCTAAATAGAACCACGAGGAAACCTGCAGAAAAAATGCTAAAGTACTGAAGTTCCCACAGAAAAATGTTGTTTCTTAAATGTTCTCAGAAAAATGAGAACATTACTTTAAAATAGAACCACAAGGAAACGTTATGCTGAAGCAAGCGGTACTGGAGCACCAAGTCTGGGACCAAAAGGCCCCTGAATAGCTTCTACCCCCAAGCCATAAGGCTGCTCAACAGTTAATCAAATGCTTCCCGGAATATTTGCATTGACCCCCTTTTTATTTGCACTGAATCTCTTGCACCGGCTCTATGCAGACTCACTGGTCTCTACCCACATACTACACTGACACTCCAACACACACACACACATATTGACGCCACATGCACGCACACACTCTTTCACATATGCTGCTGTTACTCTGTTTATTATCAAACCTGATTGCCTACCCCTATCTACTGTCACAAGAGGTTGGTGGCATCTTAATTGGGGATGACAGGCTCGTGGTAATGGCTGGAGCGGAATGGTATCAAATACATGGTTTCCATGTGTTGATAACATTGCATTTACTGTATTACCTCTACCTCTTACCCCTTGCATATTGACTCGGTAGCGGTACACCTTGAATATAGTCTCGTTGTTATTTTATTGTGTTACTATTTTTTAACTTTGAATTGTTGGGAAAGGGCACGTAAGTAAGCATTTCACAGTAAAGTCTACACCTGTTGTATTCGACGTAACAAATAAAATTGTATTTGTTTTGAAGTACCAAAATTCCCACCTAAGAAACATATGGTTCTCAGAATGTGCTAGCTGGGTATCCTGCACTATTCCCAGAATGCTGTGGGAAGGTTGTATGCAAAATAACCATAGGACAACCACACGCTCACCATGCTCTAAGAAACATATGGTTCTCAGAACATTAAGTGACAGCTGGGAGGTAATTGAATAAGAAATGAATTTGTGGAATTTACCCCAACCCTAATAGTCTCATGTGGAGGAACAAGGAGATGGTCATGGTAAAAATGGGAAGCACCCACCTGCTCTCGGCTGCTAAAGGACACCTGGAGGTCCGGGGGACAGGAGGGCAGGTGGTGCCTCACTTTCTGCTTGTAGGCAAGCCCCAGGATGGCACTCGTCTGCAGGGGAAATACAACATATAGATTGGTAAGTAATGCTCTCTCACACCTAAACCCAACCACACTTTACAGTGCTACATAACATTCAAATTAAAATGGATTAATTTGAACAATATAACCACAAAGATTTGAAAGTAAGATTGTGGAACTAACAATTCAATATGATATAGTTGGCCATATATATGGAGCACCTATGTATCCCCACTATCTAGTACCCCGTTGTCATCCTCCTGCCGATCACCTGTTTGCCCTTCTCTTGCCAGTGCTGCCAGGTCTCCTCGATCTGGTCGTTGCTGTACTGGGCGATGCGTGGGTCGGCTGGCACCAGCTCCTGCAGGTCAGAGGCAGTGCTGGCCATGGCTGTATGCCGGAGCTTCTGCTGGGTCAGTGTCTCCAGGATACGTTTGGCACAGCTGTTTAGTTTTTTGGGCTCAGTTCAGTAAATCGTTATGGTCACAGGTGGGCAATGTGTGCAGCATTATAAATGTAAAACCATAGAGCCACAACACACAATACAAGAAATAGGAAAAGCATGTAGGCTTACTGTATAATAGGACATGTTTAAGTAAAAAAACAATGTCTCAGCAATGCACTCACAACAGAGGAGTCACAGTGAGACCAAAATCTCCCAGGTTGCACTTTGCCCTTTGGGGTTTGAGACTCACTTCCAGTGGGGTTGTGTTCCCTGGTTGAGCACTTTGAGGGTCTGGCAGGAGCCAACCCTCCTCAGGTCCACTGGCAGTTCCCAGGGGAAGGCATGGTGGTCTCCCACACGCCACTGGGCCTGGCCAAACGTGCCTGAAGAAAACACTTCTAGTTAGCGTGACATTACCTCTACCCTAGCCTACAACCAGCCATGCGCATCTATCCTCTATTATGACTGATAGCTCAAACATTGTATTGTGATTATATTTGACTGTACAGATGTGATTCAATAAAAAAAAATGTTAAAAAAAAGACTGCTAGCAAGACCCCCACTGTCCTAAAAGCATTTCACTGTTACGGAGCAAGCATGTGTCAAATAAAACTTGATTTGAAATGATATTATTTTCATCTAGGTGCTTTTGAAACAAGAGCACACAGGGCAGCAGGTACACTACTGGTTAAGAGCGTTAGGCCAGTAACCGAAAGGTTGCCGTGTCGAATCCCAGAGGCGACTAAGTAAAAAAACTTCTGATGTGCCCTTGAGCAAGGCACTTAACCCTAATTACTCCTGAAGTCGCTCTGGATAATGTAAAAATGAGACCGCAACAGGCCCATATGACAGCACCACACCTATGTAGCTGCCAGCGATGGTCCACAGTCGCACATTACAATCCAGGCTGGCGGTGACAATGAGGCGGAAACGTTCCACGTACTCCAGACTAACAATGCCCTTCAGGTGACCCCGCCAGGAGCTGAGGAGGGGCGGAGGGGTGAGGGAGACGCTCCAGCCATCCACCACCTGTCCAAGTGGAAACCGTGAAGAATTAATGAATAAATGAGACAGGGTTATAAACTCTACACGCCTCTTTGATTGGAATGAAATGGATAATGTGGTGAAAATAATATATCCATGTACACTGAGTGTATAAAATATTATGAACAAATGCTCTTTCCATGACAGTGTAGATGAAGAAAAGGAGACTGGTTAAAGAAGGATTTTTAAACCTTGAGACAAATTAAATATTGGATTGTGTATGTGTGCCATTCAGAGAGTGAATGGGCAAGACAAAATATTTAAGTGCCTTTATGGTAGTAGGTGCCATGTGCACTGGTTTGTGTCAAGAACTGCAACGTTGCTGGGTTTTTCATGCTCAACAGTTTCCCATGTGTATCAAGAATGGTCCACCATCAAAAGGACATCCAGCCAATTTGACACAACTATGGGAAGCATTGGAGGTAAACATGGGCCAGCATCCCTGTGGAACACTTTTGACACCCTGTAGAGGGCAAAAGAGGATGCAACTCAATATTAGGAAGGTGTTCTTAATGTTTTGTACACTCAGTGTATATTAATTAGTCAGTGAGAAAACAACAATGGATTTGTTGCTATGTATTTTCAATATTTATTTCCCAGAAAGCCACTGAAATCAACATGTAACATTTGTCTGAACAGGGTCGTGTGCGGTAGGCCCGAAGCAGAGAAAACATTTTAAAATGGAGGATGTGCTACAGAAACTTGCGTAACACTGATATCGGTCTTCTGTTGCAAAACATTTCACTACAGTGTGCCATACAGAACATGACTGATTTTGTAACCATCTCCTCCTACTCACACCCACCAAATTAGAATGGTTTATTCGAAATTAGAAAGGTTTATGACGTGTTACTCTAGTATGTTCTCTCTCTATGCTGCACCTCGGTTCTCTTCTCCACCTTCATCCTGCGAGGCCCAGTCACCTTACAGTACCTGGGGATGAGGCTGGGCAGATGAACGGCCTTTTCCAGAGGGGCCATCCCCTCCCTCTCCCCTTGCATACAGAAGCAATACCTCTCTATGTCCCACAGCTGTGGAGGGGGATATAAAGTGTTAACTGTAAGTGGCTTCAGATAAGAATGTGCTAGCAGTAAATAACCATATTCACATACAGTGGGGAGAACAAGTATTTGATACACTGCCGATTTTGCAGGTTCTGACTTACAAAGCATGTAGAGGTCTGTAATTTTTATCATAGGTACACTTCAACTGTGAGAGACAGAATCTAAAACAAAAATCCAGAAAATCACATTGTATGATTTTCAAGTAATTCATTTGCATTTTATTGCATGACATAAGTATTTGATCACCTACCAACCAGTAAGAATTCCAGCTCTCACAGACCTGTTAGTTTTTCTTTAAGAAGCCCTCCTGTTCTCCACTCATTACCTGTATTAACTGCACCTGTTTGAACTCGTTACCTGTATAAAAGACACCTGTCCACACACTCAATCAAACAGACTCTAACCTCTCCACAATGGTCAAGACCAGAGAGCTCTGCAAGGAGATCAGGTATAAAATTGTAGACCTGCACAAGGCTGGGATGGGCTACAGGACAATAGCAAGCAGCTTGGTGAGAAGGCAACAACTGTTGGCACAATTATTAGAAAATGAAAGTTCAAGATGATGGTCAATCACCCTCGGTCTGGGGCTCCATGCAAGATCTTACCTCGTGGGGCATCAATGATCATTAGGAAGGTGAGGGATCAGCCCAGAACTACACGGCAGGACCTGGTCAATGACCTGAAGAGAGCTGGGACCACAGTCTCAAAGAAAACCATTAGTAACACACTACGCCGTCATGGATTAAAATCCTGCAGCGCATGCAAGGTCCCCCTGCTTCTGTACCAAATATTATGTTCTGCTATTCTGATGTATCAAATACTTATGTAATGCAATAAAATGCAAATGAATTACTTAAAAATCATACAATGTGATTTTCTGGATTTTTGTTTTAGATTTCGTCTCTCACAGTTGAAGTGTACCTATGATAAAAATTACAGACCTCTACATGCTTTGTAAGTAGGAAACACTGCCGATTTTGCAGGTTATCAAATACTTGTTCTCCCCACTGTATATCGTAATATTCTGATATGGGAACGTCTGTGCTACTAATCCTCTATGATTCTTCCGACCAACCATGATGTAGCCGGTGCTGTCCCCAGTTAGCAGCATCTGGTCTTGCAGATCAGTAGACATGGTGCTGATGGCCGTGCCCTCGGAGTGGACCGCCCGGAACTTGCCCAGCAGCCCCCCCAGGTGGTGGATGGACCAGGCGTACACGTAGCCATCAGCTGCACTGGTCAGCAGGATGGCTGTGTCAGGGCTCCGCTCCCTGGTTCCCAAGAAAAGAGCCTGAGGGAGTAAAGGAGGGGATTTGTGTGTCTTCAACCAATTTGTTGGTACTTGTTACATCATTGTGACCTGATCTGCTCTGATGTCGTGGGAATATTGCTCAGTGTCTGAGGGTGTCCAATGCTGCGTCCACAGACTCCCACTGACTGGTCCATTAGCCCATACCTTCTCCACAGCCAGTCTGGGTTTCTCTAACTCTTTTGCACTGATCGGCTGAGGTTTGCCGCTCTTGTGCCGCTGCTTTGGTGACTTCTTCTGATGAGTTCTCTCATTTTCTTTCTCAGTGCCTGACTCCTCCTGGTGGGGTCAAACAAGGTCAAATATCAACTAAGAGAGGAGCCAATGGGAGGGTTAGAAGCAGGATTGAGGTCAATTCAATTTTCAATTCAGGCAAATAATACATCCTCATTGAAAACACACAGTGATTTATTTTTTCAATTCACTTCATGAATGGACCTTAACCCTGGTCAGCAGTTATGGGTCAGAATGTCTCACCTGGATCATCTCAGGGGTGCTGCTGCAAGAGCTGTCCTTGTCCTCCTGAGGAGAAGGGGGATGAGGAGGGGGTGCACCGGGCCCCACTGAGACCCCCTGGCTGGACTGGGAGACTGTGGCCTCCCCTCTGTCCTCTGATGAATCTGTCCATTCGCTCTCATCAAACGAGCCCTTAGACTCTGATACCTCAAATCTGTCAAAAGCTGACCTGTCAATCACCTGGAAGGCAGGATTGGGCAACAAAAACATGATAATTTAGCCTTCTAGCATAGGGGTTTTCAAACTTGACTTGCCCAGGGACCCCCTGCCCAAGCAAACTGGCAACACAGGGACCGCCATCATATGTTAGAAGAAAAAACAACTTGCGTCTTGTAGCCTGGGGCTATGGAACCCTAACCTGTTCACCGGACGTGCTACCTTGTCCCTGACCTGCTGTTTTCGACTCCCTCTCTCTACCGCACCTGCTGAATGCTTGGCTATAAAAAAATAACTGACATTTAGTCCTGAGGTGCTGACCTGTTAAACCCTGTACAATCACTGTGATGATGATTATGATGATTATTATAATACCCGGCTGATTATCTATGAATGTTTGAACATCTTGTCCATGTACGGTTATAAATCTCCACCCGGCACAGCCAGAAGAGGACTGGCCATCCCTCAGAGCCTGGTTCCTCTCTAGGTTTCTGCCTTTCTAGGGAGTTTTTTCTAGCCACCATGCTTCTACATCTGCATTGCTTGCCTTTTGGGGTTTTGGGCTGGGTTTCTGTACAGCACTTTGAGACATCAGCTGATGTAAAAAGGGCTTTATAAATACATTTGATTGATTATCAGGTGAATGATAATGGCAAGTAGAAGTAATCAACATTTTAAAATGAATAGAGTTTCATTATTTTGACCTCCACACACTTAATTGGAAGAGGAAGTGTAAACTCTAACATGCCCTATTAGCTAGAAAGGTATCTTGGCAGCTGAAAAAATATTTTTGTTGGCATGTTAACTGTTTCTGTAGATTTTAATTAATTGTGCTAACGCCAGTTAGCATTGGATTGTGAAACTACATAGAACTTCCTTCATACTGGACAGACATAAAAATGGCATTCTGTTGTAGCTAGCAATATTCATAAAATTATACTGTTTCTCCAAATAATAAAACAAATATTTAAAAATTACGCTGACCCCCTGCAGTACCTCCGCGTACCCTAGTGGGCCATGGACCCCCGTTTGAAACTCCCTGTTCTAGGGGATTGGTCAAAAAGTAAGTATGATCACTATCCCCTCACCCGATTGGGCAGCAGTGGTCGCGAACTCTCGTAGGCGTTGAAGCGGCAGAAAGCCCGCCCCGAGTCGATGTTCCATACGATGATGTCACCACTGTAGGAGGCGGTCACAAGCATCTTGTTGCCGTGGGCATGCATGGAGTAGATATCCTCGGCATGGTACTGGTTCCAGATACGGTACTCCATCTCCATATCCTCCTTCACATCCCTGGCAGCCATAGCAACAACCACACGCCATCAGAGGAGCCTTAAAAAGGTACACTCAGAAATACAACATCATCCAGCATGAAGTTGTTCCGCAGAGTATGATGTCGTCACATTGCTCAGTATACATTTAACCCTGCAGACTTTAATGACACATGGTGTCGATGTGAGGTGTACTCACAAGTACCACATGACCCTTTTGCTCCAGCCGGACACATATATCCTTTGGTTGATGTAAATGACACCAGTCACCTGGAAAAAGAGCAGGGTCAGATGTTCTTATCCTCCTATTGGATAAGGCTGAACGAAGGTAGGCTAGCTACTGATCCCTGATCTGTAGTTAGGCGTAACTTCTACCTCGTTATCATTCAGTATGGGGAGTGTAGCTAGCAGCGCTCCGTTGTTGAAGTTCCAAAGGCGCAGGCTACCATCCTTGGACCCCGTGATGAGGCGGCGCTTGGGCCCGTCAAACGTCATGGCCGTCACCTCCACCGCCTTCTCCGGAGATGTCTGGAATTGCATGATCTTCTCCCCAGTCAGGATTTCCCACACACTCACCACGCCGTTATGACAGCCACTCACGACCTGGAACAGAGAGAAGGCAGGCACCTTGGGGTTCAAATGGGACAGGATATTGTTCTTTCATTCATATCTTAATGAATGAGTTATGTGTTCATTCATCCAGCCAACTGGTGTTTTAGAGTATACCCAACAACTCACCTGTTTGAAGTTGGTGTTATAGAGAGCTGTACACAGGGGCTGTTCATGTGATGTCTGCAGCTTGTGAACAGTATCCACATCATCCACCACTCCATGTAGAACCCCTATCTGCACAAACATTGCTGTTATAATAGGCAAAAAAAAGCATAGCTGTTGATACTAGAGTAGCTGTAACATATTTGTGTGAGACGATAATCTTCCTAGGGTCTTGATTACTTCAACCAGTCCTCTTTTATGTGTCCTACAGTATGTGCATGAACAAAGTGGGGAGCATACCAGAAAGGTGGCCAGCACTAGGGTGTTGGTGTCTCTGTTGTAGTGGACACTTGAGATAGGGAAGCGACTCATGGTCACATTCCTGGAGTGGATGTTCTGGAGACAGGCACAGTCCTGCAGGTCCCACACACGCACATTCTGAGACCAAGAGAGACAGAGAATAGGAAAGAAAACAGTGTGATCATGTGCGTGAAATCAAGCAGTGCTTCTCTTACATTCATGGCAATTCTTGCTCATCACATTTCTCATAACATGATTTCAAGTAATCCTGATCACAGAGTAACCAGAGACCGTAGATCAGGATGGTCCCCAGACAGACCTTGTCCTTGGAGATGCTGATGATCTTGTTGTCGCTGCTGTTGACCATGATGTGTGTGATGGCTGTGGAGTGTCCCTTCATCTGAGAGGTGGCACAGTTGTTCACGTACGGGTTCCATATCCTCACAATGCGGTCAAAGCCTCCAGTCACTATGACAGGGATTCAAATTCAAAACACAACACATCTTTTAACTTTGAAATTCACAGTAACAGTAAAAAAAATGTAAGAAACAAAAATGCAGGTGGTGAAAAAAAGACTGCTGATATTTTTGCACAAACATAACCCAAATGACTAATTGCCTTATTATTAGACTTTAGTGAAGGAGGATTCATCCTAATCAATCTCTTACCCAGAATGTTATACTCGGGAGAGTAGTCAAAGCAGAGGATTCCCTTCCTCAGCTGAAAGAATGAGTTGCTATGATGGAGAAAGCACAGTCACTTTTGGAAACAACACTTTTCCTAAACATTTAGTACTTTTGTGAAAATGAGCAAAATGCTACTGTAACAATCAGGGCTCTTATTCAGTGTCTTAAAAGTAGGACTTTTAAAGGGCAGCTAATCCTAGATCAGCACTCAAAAACGCTTTGTGTATATGGGCCCTGTTCCTCTGTACGGTCGACAGAGATACAGATACGTGTGAGTGGAATAAGGTAGAAGAGAGAGCTCCTGGACCACTATGTAGGAGCATGCACTGTGTGCCGGGCAGGGGGAACATACTGTATTTTAGCCTTCTGAGAGTGGGGCACAGTGGTGAGAACCATGGAAGTTTGGTCAGATGCACAGCAGGTGGCGACAGCATTTAACTCCGGTAGAAAGCGGATCTGATGACACCAGTTATTGTGCAGGGCCTGGGGGGAGGCACAGAGGCATGAAAAGTAGAGATACAGTAATGGTGTGAGAAAGGTGGGATCCTGATCAAACAAGAGATCAACGTAGTGTAATAAAGGCTGCTGAGAGGGAAGTGGAGGCACATGTGTTCAAATGGAAGTATATGGTCTACTATCAGTCCATCTTCCAGCCCAGGTTCCCCCCTGACAAGCAGACTATCATCTTCTACCTGATTAGTATGTATTAGTCAGTGATATGTCCCCAGGGTCACAGATGGGTAAATGGGACAGTCCCTTTGTGACAGACTGATCCATCACAGAGGTAGAGACACTCTCTCCATAACCCCATCCCCTTCTCCATCTCTCACAATGCTGTTGTCATCCCTTTATTTTTCCTTCCTCTCCAACAGACGTAAAACTGGGTTGACTATTATAAAAATAGAGACCTTATCATTAACGTTATTTTCATCAAATCCTTTACATCTCTGCAAAACTCTGGAGCAGGAGAGAGGGTTACCGTCCACCCAACTCTTCATTCCAGTCATAAAGTCCTATTGGTGGGTGGACATTCATTCAAAAGCCTACAGTAACAGAACCCAATTCAGCATAATTGTAAGTGAAGTGAAGACCTTAATTAGTTAAATATTTGAATCAAGTGTTACTGCTGGGCTATAACAAAACCATGCACAGATTCCTGCTCTTAGACTGACCAGAATAATTGCCTTTGTAGAGCAACGTACCACTTTGAAACACAGGAAATATTTGGAGGTGTTCTTCAACAGAGCTGGGACAGGGATACGGCAATTCCCCCCTGAGACAGAGAGAGAGAGGGTAACCATCCACCCAACTAGCTGAGAACCATCATAAGGTGAAGACAAAGGGTTGAATTATGTACAGTGAAGGGTTTGATAATGTACAGTGAATGGAGTGTTGCATCAGGACAGAGAGGGTTAGTACCAGACTTAAAGGCCCCACTGTTGAACAGTCCATACTGGAGCACATCACTGGAGATGAAGACAGACACATAACCCTCAATGTCCCCTATCGAAAACACTGCTTTGGTTCCATCTGACCTGGACAGACATATAGACAGACACAGACAGTGTGGGAAATTAGCCCTACACAACAAAATGCACCGTTAACAGATCCTCCCTTTGACTGGCCTGATGTTTTATCTAAATGTGTGATGCCCTATAGCCAATGTCATACCAGTAATTGAAAGTCCTAGCCAATGTCCTATCAGCAGTGGTGTAAAGTACTTATGTAAAAATACTTACAAGTACTACTTAAGTCGTTTTTGGGGGTATCTGTACTTTTTACTCCATACATTTTCCTTCACACCCAACAGTACTCGTTACATTTAGAAATGCTTAGCAGGACAGGAAAATGGTCCTAATCATACACATCAAGAGAACATCCATGGTCATCCCTACTCTCTTTTATCTGGCAGACTCCCTAACCACATACTTAAGTATATTTAAAACCAAATACTTTCAGGACTTTTACTCAAGTAGTATTTTACTGGGTGACTTTCACTTGAGTCATTTTTTATTTTAGGTATCTTTACTTTTACTCAAGTATGACAATTAGGTACTTTTCCACCGCTGCCTATCAGTAATCTAAATACATATCCATTGCCCTATCAGTAATATAAGTTGCTAGACAAGCTGGTGTCCGGAAATCCAATGCACTTGCCAATGCCATACCAGTAATCCATGACAACCACGTAGCCCTCCAGTCCAGTCAGAGAGAATACAATGTCACACTTGCTGGCGCTGATGTCATAAAACTCTAACACACAGACAGGCATAATACACAGAGAAACACATTAAATAATGTCTAAAGCTATACAAAGTGAAAGTAAGGGATGTTAAATTGCTACTACCGAATCTGGTCTGATGTGGTTCATGGTTTTGTTCAGGGTTAATTACAATTCTTACAGACACACACCCTCGCATGCACTTGCTGCAGGCTCCACACATGCATACACACCAACGTCTCGTCCGGTGGAGGCGATGGCCAGGAGGTTAAGGTTGCTCAAGCAGATCATGTCGGTTACCCAGATCTGTTGGATGGAGGTGGAGGGGGGGGCTCGTTTCAGCTGGTCCAACTGATAGAGGACAGATAGAGAAGGACGGTCAAAAGTCAGTAGACAACTACAACCACACATACACTCCCGTCCAAAATGTTGGGGTCACTTAGATATGTCTTTGTTTTTTTTTGTACAGATGAACATGGTACCTTCAGGTGTTTGGAAAATGCTCCCAAGGATGAACCAGACTTGGAGGTCTAGAATTATATATTTTTCTACAATCTTGGCTCTAAAGCCATGACATGATTTTCTGGGATTTTCCAAGCTGTTTAAAGGCACAGTCAACTTAGTGTATGTAAACCTCTGACCCACTGGAATTGTGATACAGTGAATTATAAGTGAAATAATCTGTCTGTAAACAATTGTTGGAAAAATGACTTGTGTCATGCACAAAGTAGATGTCCTCACCGACTTGCCAAAACTATAGTTTGTTAACAAGAAATTTGTGGAGTGGTTGAAAAACAAGTTTTAATGACTCCAACCTAAGTGTATGTAAACTTCCGACTTCAACATATATATATATCAAATCAAATCAAATTTTATTTGTCACATACACATGGTTAGCAGATGTTAATGCGAGTGTAGCGAAATGCTTGTGCTTCTAGTTCCGACAATGCAGTAATAACCAACAAGTAATCTAACTAACAATTCCTAAACTACTGTCTTATACACAGTGTAAGGGGATAAAGAATATGTACATAAGGATATATGAATGAGTGATGGTACAGAGCAGCATAGGCAAGATACAGTAGATGGTATCGAGTACAGTATATACATATGAGATGAGTATGTAAACAAAGTGGCATAGTTAAAGTGGCTAGTGATACATGTATTACATAAGGATGCAGTCGATGATATAGAGTACAGTATATACGTATGCATATGAGATGAATAATGTAGGGTAAGTAACATTATATAAGGTAGCATTGTTTAAAGTGGCTAGTGATATATTTACATCATTTCCCATTATTAAAGTGGCTGGAGTTGAGTCAGTGTCAGTGTGTTGGCAGCAGCCACTCAATGTTAGTGGTGGCTGTTTAACAGTCTGATGGCCTTGAGATAGAAGCTGTTTTTCAGTCTCTCGGTCCCAGCTTTGATGCACCTGTACTGACCTCGCCTTCTGGATGACAGCGGGGTGAACAGGCAGTGGCTCGGGTGGTTGATGTCCTTGATGATCTTTATGGCCTTCCTGTAACATCGGGTGGTGTAGGTGTCCTGGAGGGCAGGTAGTTTGCCCCTGGTGATGCGTTGTGCAGACCTCACTACCCTCTGGAGAGCCTTACGGTTGAGGGCGGAGCAGTTGCCGTACCAGGCGGTGATACAGCCCGCCAGGATGCTCTCATATAATGTTGATGTTTCAACTAAAAAGGGATGACGGCCCATGTTGACTCCCACAGTTGTGTGGCTAGATGTCTTTTGGGTGTTGGGCCAATTCTTGCAGCGTTGCAATTCTTGACACAAACCAGTGCACACGGCACCTACTACCATACCCCGTTCAAAGGCACTTAAATAGAAGTCTTGCCCACTCACCCTCTGAATGGCACACATACATACACAATCCATGTCTCAATTGTCTCATAGCTTAAAAATCCTTCTTTAACCCGTCTTCTCCCTTTCCTTTACACTGACTGAAGTGGATTTAACAGGTGACATCAATAAGGGATCATAGCATTCACCTGGTCAGTATGTCATGGAAAGAGCAGCTGTTCTTAATATTTTGTATACTCCGTGTATACTGTGTATAGACCACTAATCCACTTGTAATAAGGTTTAAGTAAGACACCTGCTTGGTGCATAGGTCTTCTGGATCACATTACAGAGATAGCATACCATGCAAAATTCAGAGGGTTTAGATATATTGAGATGTTGGTAATCTTGGTCAGCCTTTACAGAAGCAGTGATTTTAATAGATCCATGGAGAGACGAGGCAATCCGCCTACGGTGTCCTCAGTGGCCCGCCCAATCAGACGGGAGATGTGTGGCACCACCTGTCCCAATGGAGCTGAACTTTGCCGGTCTGATTTATTGCCATGGCAGGTGTCTACTTTATATCCATGGATGAGTCATTGTGGCCAACTTTAAAATAGACTAGGTGGTGACAGGACATCCATCCTTCTCTATGGAAGAGCAGCATCGACTCAATTCATGTTTTTTCATCCTACCATGCAATGCACTGAATTCCTCTCTCCTCAGTCTAACCTCTGAAGGGAAGTACTCTGGTGTTTTAAGTGTGCACACACACAAAGATGCACTTGTACACACACAGTGGCGTGCACACACAGACACACTCACGTTGACAGTGCGTGTCAGTTTGAACCTCTCGCTCCAGTAGTTGAGGATGCCATCTCGGCTGACAGACAGGTAGCGTCCCAGCTGGGCGCGGGTTTTGGGCACGGCCTTGCCCTGCCCCCCGTTCTTCTCTGCCTGGGGGGTCTGGAAGGGGTAGAACTGCAGCCGAACGATGGGCTCACAGTGGGCACTGTAGAGAACCAGACAGAAACCACACAGACCTCACAAACCACCAAGACATCAGTCAAAGAACAAAACCTGTGTGGATTATTGGACATTTAGGATTCAGAGTATTTTGTTCGTCAAATATATGAAAAGAAAAGTGGCAAGCTGCAATATTTCTGAAGACCTGTTCTCCAACGATTCCATTAAATGACATTATCTTAGCCATTCTCTGGTGATATTTATAGACTGCCTATATCCATGTCTCCTACAGTCAGAAATAGACCCCAGGGGGACTGGATGCCAGTGATCTCAGATAGACACACCATGAGTAAGGAGGGTAGCAGTGCTGTGTCATCCAGGGACATGAGTCATCATGAGTCACTGACACAGACAGGGGGATGCATGCATGGCCACACAAACCCGTACAGACAGACAATAGGAAAGAAGGCATACACTTGAGAGAACAGAAGAATGGAAAGGGTGTGGGTGTAAAGAGTGGGGGTTAGAAAGTATGGGAGATTCAGGGCAAAAATCCTTGGACCCTTTGAATAATTTACATGTGAAACTACAAAAGGCGCTGTTATATGCAAATAATCTCTTTCACCCTCTCCACACACATACAACTGGGGAGTAGTTGTCCTAGCCAACGATAATGGGAACTATCCATGTCTATCAGAGAGCCATCACTCGTCTCACATACAGCAGTAGCATCCCATCCTTCTCCGGTCTCCCAGGCATGGCACCGTACCATGACTACACACTTAAATGTAAATGTACACACCTAACCCAGGGTCGAATTAATGGACTGAAACGCAGAGGGACTGCTTGGACTTTTCCAATAAGAAACGCTTGTTTTTGTTTTCCATTGCAAAACGTTTTGCTACGGTGTGCCGTAATGAATAGGATCCAAGTGAGAGAGCACTTACACAGGGACGATCTTTAGAGGTTTAGGGAAGTAGAGGGGACGGTTCTGCTTCTGTAGGGAGTCCTTCTCCCTGTACTCCAGCAGCATGTAGTTTAGATACTCATCCTACAGGCAGACAGGCACACATCATGAGCTACTGTATGTCCAAAGGCGAATAATAAATGGCACCCTATTCCCCACATGTGCGCAAGAGAGTAGGGAATAGTCTGTCATTTTGGATGCATGAAAAAGAAAGTCGCACTCTAGGAGCTCAGAAGCAAAATCATTTTACAACCAATGTTCCGACAGCCAAGGTATCTTCATCAGAGTATAATGACAAACACTGCAGATCACTAGTTTATATAGTTTGAAAGGACACACACACACACACCGGTGTCCATAATCAAAGCTAGCTGTGGCTTGATTTCATTGGTTGATTTACAGATGTCAATAGACATAAGTCATGAATGGATAACATGTGATCATAAATACAATTTGGCTACATACGCCTACAAACACTTATAATGATAGCAAAAACACAATAGCCCCAGATCAAACTCTACGTTGAATGTACAGCTCTGCTTTTCTTCTTCAAGTGTTCTACTCTGCTAGCCAGCACCTCTTCTAAGCAGGTGTGCATTTCTGTGCCTTCATTTTGGGTGCAGCCATTAAGTATGTGGAGAAAGGTGGAATTTTAAAAATATTGCTCACTGCTTGTGAGCATAGATCCATGGGTTTCATGAGGAAGCTGCCTGCCTGTGGATGTATTCATATAGGGAGTAAATGTAGTAAAAACATCAGTGAGGAATGAAGAATCATATCCAACTCCATTTGAAACTAAAACAATGAGATCATGTGTTATTCAAATAAGTCCTTTCTCCCTCTGGAGTGGATGTTGCATTCCAGTCTTTCTAGTAGGAGTCTGGCCTGGATCAGTGTGTGTGTGTGCGGGGAGGGGGAGGGGGGGGGGGGGGGTTATTCACTCTTCAGGCATTTAGATAAGAGACTCCCACCACAGTCACCCTCTGTGCCTCAGCACACAGACATCCCTGGTCTGGCCCTCTGTCTAGTAACAGGCGAGGGATCATCGTAAATAATGGTTTGGGGTGGCAGCTAGGGGTTTGAGGCAGAGGGGGCTCACTGTGAGAGACGAGTGGCACTCTTTGGGACATACCCACCGGAGCATGTAAAAAGCCTGAGGAAAGATGAAATTTGACTCTTTTTATCCCCCTAGTCCCAATTTCGCCCTACCATGTACCCATTAACCCATACCCTGAGAAATATAAAACGCCTTTGTTTACAGTCCTGAAAACTACCAGCTTGGCCAGACAGACACCCACCCAGTCCACACCGCCGTCACAGTTGGTGTCCACCTTCATGAAGATAATGTCCACATCTTCATCATCAATGTCACCCATGATCTTCTTGATTGCCTCACGAAACTCTTCCATATCCAATCCTTTCAGTAAGGGAGACAGAAAGAGAGGAGAAAAGAGGGTCATTAGGATAATAGTGTTGAACCATGGTTGTACAGTGGGGCAAAAAAAGTATTTAGTTAGCCACCAATTGTACAAGATCTCCCACTTAAAAAGAAGAGAGGCCTGTAATTTTCATCATAGGTACACTTCAACTATGACAGACAAAATGAGAAAAAAAATCCAGAAAATCACATTGTAGGATTTTTAAGAAATTTATTTGCAAATTATGGTGGAAAATAAGTATTTGGTCAATAACAAAAGTTTATCTTAGTACTTTGTTATCCGTTTGCGTGTAGGGGGCAGTATTTTCGTTTTTGGCTAAAAAAAAACGTACCCATTTGAAACTGCCTATTTCTCAGCTCCAGAAACTCGAATATGCATATAATTGTCAGATTATGATAGAAAACACTCTAAAGTTTCCAAAACTGTAAAAATATTGTCGGTGAGTATAACAGAACTGATATTGCAGGTGAAAGCCTGAGGAAATCAGGAAGTGCCTCTTTTTTTGAAACCTCTGTGTTCCTATGCATGCCTATCCTCCATTTAAAGGGATATCAACCAGATTCTTTTTTTCTATGGCTTCCCTAAGGTGTCAACAGTCTTTAGACATAGTTTCAGGCTTTTATTTTGAAAAATGAGCGTGAAGGATCACATTGCTAAGTGGATAGGTGGGGGGCTCTCAGAGTGAGTTTTGCGCAACTAAGTAAAGCTGCCATTGTTTCTCCCGCCGTTATTGAAAAAGCTGGCCTCCCGGGTGGCGCAGTGGTTAAGGGCGCTGTACTGCAGCTGTGCCATCAGAGTCCCTGGGTTTGCGCCCAGGCTCTGTCGTAACCGGCCGCGACCGGGAGGTCCGTGGGGCGACGCACAATTGGCCTAGCGTCGCCCGGGTTAGGGAGGGCTTGGGCGGTAGGGGTGTCCTTGTCTCATCGCGCACCAGCGACTCCTGTGGCGGGCTGGGCGCAGTGTGCGCTAACCAAGGTGGCCGGGTGCATGGTGTTTCCTCCGGCGCATTGGTGCGGCTGGCTTCCGGGTTGGATGCACGCTGTGTTAAGAAGCAGTGCGGCTTGGTTGGGTTGTATATCGGAGGACGCATGACTTTCAACCTTCGTCTCTCCCGAGCCCGTACGGGAGTTGTAGCGATGAGACAAGATAGTGGATACCACGAAATTGGGGAGAAAAAGGGGTAAAAATTCAACAAAAAAAGAAAAGAAAAAGCTACACACTCGGTTGAAATATTATCGAATATATATTTTTAAAAAAAACTTGAGGATTGATTATTAAAAATGTTTGACATGTTTCTGTGGACATTAGGGATATTATTTGGAATATACATCTGCGTTGTCGTGACTGCTCTTTCCTGTGGATTTCTGAACATAACGCTGTATTTTGGGTATGAAAATAATCTTTATGGAACAAAAGGAACATTTGTTATGTAACTGGGAGTCTCGTGAGTGAAAACATCCGAAGATCAAAGGTAAACTATTTGTTTGATTGCTTTTCTGATGTTCGTGACCTAGCTACATAATGCTTAGTGTACATTATGCTATGCTATCGATAAACTTACACAAACGCTTGGATTGCTTTCGCTGTAAAGCATAATTTCAAAATCTGAGACGACAGGTAGATTAACAAAAGTCTAAACTGTGTTTTACAATATTGCACTTGTGATTTCATGAATATGAATATGTTTTTGTAATATTATTTGACTGTGGCGCTATGCTATTCAGCGGTTGCTGATGACAATTATCCCGGTACCAGGATTTTTTTATTTTATTTATTTCACCTTTATTTAACCAGGTAGGGTAGTTGAGAACAAGTTCTCATTTGCAACTGCGACCTGGCCAAGATAAAGCATAGCGGTGTGAACAGACAACACAGAGTTACACATGGAGTAAACAATAAACAAGTCAATAACACAGTAGAAAAAAAGAGAGTCTATATACATTGTGTGCAAAAGGCATGAGGAGGTTGGCGAATAATTACAATTTTGCAGATTAACACTGGAGTGATAAATGATCAGATGGTCATGAACAGGTAGAGATATTGGTGTGCAAAAGAGCAGAAAATAAAATAAATAAAAACAGTATGGGGATGAGGTAGGTAAAAATGGGTGGGCTATTTATCGATAGGCTATGTACAGCTGCAGCGATGCAGATGTTTGAAGTTGGTGAGGGAGATAAGTCTCCAACTTCAGCGATTTTTGCAATTCGTTCCAGTCACAGGCAGCAGAGAACTGGAACAAAAGGCGGCCAAATGAGATGTTGGCTTTAGGGATGATCAGTGAGATACACCTGCTGGAGCGCGTGATACGGGTGGGTGTTGCCATCGTGACCAGTGAACTGAGATAAGGCGGAGCTTTACCTAGCATGGACTTGTAGATGATCTGGAGCCAGTGGGTCTGGCGACGAATATGTAGCGAGGGCCAGCCGACTAGAGCATACAGGTCGCAGTGGTGGGTGGTATAAGGTGCTTTAGTGACAAAACGGATGGCACTGTGATAAACTGCATCCAGTTTGCTGAGTAGAGTGTTGGAAGCTATTCTGTAGATGTCATCGCCAAAGTCAAAGATCGGTAGGATAGTCAGTTTTACTAGGGTAAGTTTGGCGGCGTGAGTGAAGGAGGCTTTGTTGCGGAATAGAAAGCCGACTCTAGATTTGATTTTCGATTGGAGATGGGTAGCGTCAAGAAGTTATATACCCTTTGTTGACAATGACAGAGGTCAAACGTTTTCTGTAAGTCTTCACACACTGTTGCTGGTATTTTGGCCCATTCCTCCACGCAGATCTCCTCGAGAGCAGTGATGTTTTGGGGCTGTTGCTGGGCAACACGGACTTTCAACTCCCTCCAAAGATTTTCTATGGGGTTGAGATCTGGAGACTGGCTAGGCCACTCCAGGACCTTGAAATGCTTCTTACGAAGCCACTCCTTCGTTGCCCGGGCGGTGTGTTTGGGATCATTGTCATGCTGAAAGACCCAGCCACATTTCATCTTCAATGCCCTTGCTGATGGAAGGAGGTTTTCACACAAAATCTCACGATACATGGCCCCATTCATTCTTTCCTTTACACGGATCAGTCGTCCTGGTCCCTTTGCAGAAAAACAGCCCCAAAGCATGATGTTTCCACCCCCATGCTTCACAGTAGGTATGGTGTTCTTTGGATGAAACTTAGCATTCTTTGTCCTCCAAACATGACGAGTTCAATTTTTACCAAAAAGTTATTATTTTGGTTTCATCTAACCATATGACATTCTCCCAATCTTCTTCTGGATCATCCAAAGGCTCTCTAGCAAACTGCAGGGGGACACGTCTGGCACTGCAGGATTTGAGTCCCTGGCGGCGTTGTGTGTTACTGATGGTAGGCTTTGTTACTTTGGTCCCAGCTCTCTGCAGGTCATTCACTAGGTACCCCGTGTGGTTCTGGGATTTTTGCTCACCGTTCTTGTAATCATTGTGACCCCACGGGGTGAGATCTTGTGTGGAGCCCCAGATCGAGGGAGATTATCAGTGGTCTTGTATGTCTTCAATTTTCTAATAATTTCTCCCACAGTTGATTTCTTCAAACCAAGCTGCTTACCTATTGCAGATTCAGTCTTCCCAGCCTGGTGCAGGTCTACAATTTTGTTTCTGGTGTCCTTTGACAGCTCTTTGGTCTTGGCCATAGTGGAGTTTGGAGTGTGACTGTTTGAGGTTGTGGACAGGTGTCTTTTATACTGATAACAAGTTCAAACAGGTGCCATTAATACAGGTAACGAATGGAGGACAGAGGAGCCTCTTAAAGAAGAAGTTACAGGTCTGTGAGAGCCAGATATCTTGCTTGTTTGTAGGTGACCAAATACTTATTTTCCACCATAATTTGCAAATAAATTCATTAAAAATCCTACAAAGTGATTTTCTGGATTTTTTCTCTCTCATTTTGTCTGTCATAGTTGAAGTGTACCTATGATAAAAATTACAGGCCTCTCTCATCTCTTTAAGTGGGAGAACTTGCACAATTGGTGGCTGACCTAATACTTTTTTGCCCCACTGTATTTCTGATCATTCCACAACGTATCTTCAGACGGTGTAGAAAATGAGCACAGCGATGGCACTGCTATAGTCAAGAAGCTTTCATGAGGAGTGAGACATCAGAAAGGTACCCGTCTCCAGGTTAATTTCTAACGCATATAGACAGACGTCAAACTAGTGGATTTCACTATCAAGAACTGGATCAACAGGAGATGGGGTGTGGATGAGAGGTACGAAATCTATGTACCTCCCCCTCCGTCGGTGTCTGCTTCATGGAACATGGCCTCAATCCGTTGAAGGTGCTCCTCGTTGATCTGGTCCTCCACACGTCCCTGGTTCCTCTTCTCGCCCTCCTCTGGGGAGTCACTCTTTGTGCACCCGCTGCCAGCAGTCGGCTACACAACAAGGGACGGGATAGAAGGAATAACTACTTTTACATCTCTCACAACCAGACAATCAGACCAATAAGAATACAGTAGAAGGTTCTGTAATGCACAAGTGGTCTTTACACTATACCTGTGGTCCATTTTGTTTGTGCTTGTCTCCATCAGTAGGGGACCTGGAAGAAAAGTTATTTATGCAGACAATTGTGATAAACATTTAGAAATGATGATCCTCAGTGTAAATGGCTAGACAGCAATCTTATCACTCAATGCACATACCAGGCCTCTGAAGATACCTTCATCATGTTGGTATTGCTGCCCTGGGGCGAAGTACTTCCCATGACTAACATTAGGCCATATGGTTGGTTTGTTGTTGTCTCAGGCTTTTCAACAATTGAGTTTCACTAAATAATTGACATTCCAGAATAATGCACTCTTTATGATGTCACAGCAATGGAATTCTAATCTGGCAAGTTGACCTGGAAATGTGAATTTCAAATTCTGAACTAGAACTGCTTGTTTTGTCAACCGAATAACAGAACTTTTCTGCCATATATCACCGTTATATTAGAGCAACAAAAATGAACAGCCAACAGAAGGGAAAAAAAAAACTTGAAATACTGTTTTATTGTTTGTAAGAAACTTGAGTCGGCTACTATGATAAGTAAATCAGAAAAAAATAAAATAAATTTCCCGCTGAAATATTTTTTTATCAATAAATGTGATTTTTTTTATTTACAAAATAAATAAATCACCAAAAAAAGACAAAAAAAAAGGAGAGCAGAAGGTGGCACAAGGCCCACAGTGTACCAGAAAGTCAGCACAGATGTCACAGGGGAGATCTGATGGACACCACTGATCTTTCACACCCCAAAAACACAAGAGCTGCAAGCGCTCCTTCCAATAACCACACCAACCATTCAGAATATCTAGAAAATTATACAATCAGGAACCAATAACCAACACTCAATGGTTAAAGGTCAAGATTGTCACCAGGTTAGATTGAAACAGGCCATTGCAGGGTTCTGCCTTGTATATAAAATGTACTTCACCAAAACAATTTCCACCTTCGACTGACTACGTTATAGATGTCTGCCAAATCTCAACTCCTGGATAAGTGTTTAATATCTGCAAACCACATATATAGCAAACTGATAAGACTGCGCAGTCGATGACGTTGCACACAACCATTGGTTGTAGACTGCTGGAACATGACCCGTGTTTAAGATCCAAATACCCACAAAAATCTGCACCAGGATAGTTTAGTCATCAAACAAGCCAAGTTCAAAAAAGACAATTGTGTTTTTAAACAATCACTCAAAACAACATTTCTTGACTCAAGGTTAACAGTCATAATGATTATTTCTGTGTGTTAAAACATACACATTCATATCCCAATACATTTTGAAAAACTGTTTTGGACATGGTAATCCCAAAAAGTTGACAAATTAAATTAGGGTTGTGGTCCTGCAGAACGTAACGAGGACCAAAACATAATTGAAAAAAATAAATATTACAGCCAGGCATCACCATGCAAAAACGTTTCGGAATGCACGACATTCAAACTCCCTTCATTACCTAGAAAGGTCCCGTTTTAGTGCCAGAAAACTAAAGTACACTACAATGGTCAAATCTATGTGCAGCTCCCATGGGCTTCAAGACAATTGATTACATATTCAGCATCAGAAAATCCCCTTCATAAAAAAACTACATGCAAAGCTGATGCCCAGCTATCAGCACAACCAAATGATGCTATAAATCACATTGTTGTGGCATTACTGTTCAATTTATTATACATTATTTAAACAGGCCTTGTAAGGAGGCAAGACTTTGGACTTGTCAGTTATGTACTTCTAATTAATCAGATAGGTCATTTCAGCCAACAGATGGGTGGCACACGTTAGATTAAGTACACCAATAAGTTCAGAACACTTCAAATGAACCATCAATGATATCCACATGTAAATTGGCCTGTCAGAGCATTGTATTAACTGGAAGACTGAAAATCTATTTGCCAGATTCTCTAGACGTCCATTCAGAGCAGCAGAAAGAAAAGAAAACAAGATCTGAAATGACAATTCTTTAAATTAAACATTTGCCAAAAAGAGAGTACAAAGTCACATATGTAGGTTATGAAAGGTATATAAGAATAAGGCAAAGCTATTTATTCTTAAATATGTTTCATAACCTACATATGTGACTGTACTCTTTTTGGCAAATGTTTGTAATTCATAAAAAACTGTTTTTTATTTTTTTTATCTCTGATCTTCCAGTGCAGAGACTGACAGTTCTATTTGTGCATCAGCATTTTGGGCCTAGAACCTGTCAAATGGTGCAGTGGCTGCATAATCAAAACAGATTAAAATGCAAGACAGGAGTTTAAAAAAATAAATGAACTTAGGGAATGCAAAAGGTGACTTGTTTTTCTAAGAAGATGCAGACACTAGAGGTGCTAAATCAAAGTTAAAACGTCATCCCCTGCAACTGAACAATTTTAGACAAGAGAAATGACAAAAAACAAAACAGTGGGTAATTTGGGATATGCTTGGGACCAGAGAGTTTGGCATCCACAGTGCACATGCCTTCCAACATCCAAGAGAGAAACACGCACAAAATATTCCACCATAAATTTTTAGTTTAACATGTTTCTTCATAAATAGTCAGTTTGTTGAGCTGTCCCGAGAATTGCAGCCACACTAAGAGACCTGAATCTTTGAGAAAAAAAATGCCACTTTCCTAGAATAAAAAGGATTGCAACGTAAAAAAAAAATATAAAAAAATGTTAATCTCCAAACAGGAGGAGACCAAATGAAAGTAGATAACTAGGTTTGAGAGATATGAACGTTGGTTAGTAAATCAAAAATGTCCCACGATCACTTGAGCAAATTCACTTTGTTAGACCCAGAAAACAATTGCTACACGTGGCAAAGACCGTGATAATTTAGAAAACAGGTAAAATAAGAAAAATACTATGTACAAAAGTGAGTGCAGGTTCCAATTAACTTGTAACGCCAATTCCTGGAACAAACACAGAAATTGAGGGGAAAGACAAGCAAACAAAAAAAAGTGACATCTTACAGACAGTTCACTCTTCTGGGCCCAAATAGAGCCAAAATGGCTGCCTTCTAACAACATGATGCTGATACGGGCCAATGGGATGACCCAGAGAAGGGCTTTCAAAAGAGGTACTTCACACACTTACTTATTTCAACTTGATTTTACAGAAAACAAACATTTGATATACAGTCCACTCAGAGATCACGAACGCATAACATGATACATTTTTTGGAGTGGGTGTTGTACGTAGGGAGAGGATAGAGATGTTGTAGCTGATTGAAGGGGTTTGGTGGGTTGAGGGGTTGTATTAAAAGCTGCATGATCCAGTCTTGAACGTTAGAATTCCTCCTGGTCCGCTGACTCAGCGTCCGGTATGACAAAGCCCTCCTGAGATCACAGAGAGGGATGTAGAGGAAGGTGGTTAGATATTAGGTTATAGGACTCAACGTAGCGGAAATACACTCAAATTGAAGTCAACGTCTGACCTGGGCCAAATACACTACACAGCCAAAGGTATGTGGACATCCCTTCATAATAGTGGATTTGGCTATTCCAGCCACACACGTTGCTGACAAGCACAGAGCCATACAACGTTCATAGACAAACAGTAGAACGGCCCATACTCAAGAGCTAAGTGACTTTAAACATGGCACCGCCATAGGATTCCACCTTTCCATCAAGTCAGTTCATCAAATTTCTGCCCTGCTAGAGCTGCCCCAGTCGACCTTAAGTGTTGTTTTTGGTAAACTGGAAACGTCTAGAATCAACATAGGCTCAGCGGCGAAGTGGTAGGCCACACAAGCTCACAGAACGGGACCGCCAAGTGCTGAAGCACGTAATAAAAGAAAAATTGAAAGTTACCTGTCCTCGGTTGCAACACTCACTACAGAGTTCCAACCTGCCTCTGGAAGCAATGTCAGCACAATAACTTTTGTCGGGAGCTTCATTAAATGTGTTTCCATGTAAAGGGAAATCCTAACACTACGCCAGTTATGCTAGACGATTCTGTGCTTCCAACTTTGTGGCAACAGTTCGAGGAAGGCCCTTTCATGACAATGCCCCTGTGCACAAAGCAAGCAAGATCCATAAAGAAATGGTTTGCCGAGATCAGTGTGGAAGAACTTGACTGGCTCCACAGAGACCTGACCTCAACTCCATCGAACACATTTGGGATGAATTGGAACGCCGACTGAGACCCAGGCCAAAACACCCAACATCAGTGTCCTCTCATTAATACTCTTGTGGCTGAATAGAAGCAAGTCAATATACCAACATCTAGAGGAAAACCTTCCCAGAAGAGTGGAGGCTCTTATAGAAGCAAGGGGGGGGGGGGCAACTCCATATTAATGGCCATGATTTTTGAATGAGATGTAGGTGTCCGCATACTTTTGGCAGTGTATATTTTTTTCTTTTTGAATTTTACCTCTTTCTCCCCAATTTCTTGGTACGGGCTCAGGAGGGACGAAGGTTGAAAGTTATGCGTCCTCCGATACACAACCAAACCAAGCCGCATCCAACCCAGAAGCACCAATGTGCCAGAGGAAACACCGTGCACCTGGCAACCTTGGTTAGCGCGCACTGTGCACGGCCCGCCACAGGGGTCTCTGGTGCGCGATGAGACAAGTGCCCTACCGGCCAAGCCCTCCCTAACCTGGACGACGCTAGGCCAATTGTGCATCGCCCCACGGACCTCCCGGTCGCGGCCGGTTACGACAGAGCCTGGGCGCGAACCCAGAGTCTCTGATGGCACAGCTGGCGCTGCAGTACAGCGCCCTTAACCACTGCGCCACCCAGGAGGCCCTGTAGTGTACTTTTCAAACACTTGAGTGGCATTTCATTTGGTTTGCGTGATATAGAAGGCAACAATGGAATAGTCCCAAAAGTGCAAAGTAAGCTAAATCAAGCACACTAGTGTTTGGACATTTATTCGACGCAGTTCTGATCTAAGCATGAATGAATTTCAAGGAAGGAAACTGCACAAGCTGTATGAGCATACTTTAGCATTCCATTTGAGCTACATACATGCCATTCCACAAACTGAATTTTAAGGCGGCATCAGCAGTTGTTTGAACCAAAACACATGGGCTCAAACCTAAAAAAGCTGAAGTAACCCGGCGAGGCTGTGTGTAATGTTGACCAAACTCACATCTGTGGCGTAGAGTATATCCACGATCCTCTGCAGTGTGGGATCACCCTCTCCTTCCTTTTCTTGGCAGATGAGCTCAATGTTCCTCAGTTTGCCGAAATAAAAGTCCCTCTCCTTCTCCATGTCCTGGATGGTGGACTTCAGTATATTTACCTGGGAAGAGGGAGGTGGGAAACAGATGATATAACCTGCATCTCTGAACTTTCGCAAGAGCTTCAGTCAAACCAATTGTCATCATTTCTAATAAGACATTGCACATGAATGGAAGGATGGATGACAGTACCTCCTGAATGAGTTCTGCCCGCTCCTCATCACCTCCGCCAGCCCCTGGTCTCCGCGCCAAGCTGGGCGCCATTTTGGGTGCTACCTTGGCAACTGCTGCTCGCTGGGATGCTGATGGGAACAAGCAACCAGTCGGAAAAGAGATGGGGAGAGGTTGCTATTGACAAGCTCAGTAGATTTAAGTATGGAAAGACAAATCACCTCTAGACTGCTTACAGAAGCCATTTCTTGCTGCTAGTCAGTCTTTCTCCCCCCAAACTAAAAGTATTTTGATTTTGTTGCTTTCAATTGACAATTTTAGTTCAACAGGTCTCAAGATGTTGATTTTGGGGCCTTTGTGGCCCACCTAGAACCTTCTGTAGGGGAACCACTCCTAAAAAGTAATTCCACAGTGAATATAAAAATTTAAAAAAAGGCTCAGCTAATACTAGCAGTAGTAGGCTCAGCTACTACTCTCACCAGCGTTGAGGATTTTCTTGGGCTTGTTGAGGGCCAACATGGCGGGGTTGGATATGGAGTCTTGGCCCTGGCGAGCCTCCACAGGGTCGTACTCCTTCCCATCATAGTTGGCATCAAAGAACTTCTTGAACCACTGCACAAACTCAAAGTTGTCCTGGAACTTGCTTTTTATCAACTTGTCAACAGGGATGATCTTGGAAAGAACAAAGCACTAGGTAAGTGAATTCAACAACACAAAAAAGGGTTAAATAAACACTAGTGGATGTCCACATCATACACAGTTGATTTAGACTAAACATGCATCGCAGAGGTAGTGATTACCGTTACAAATGCTGTCGGGATGTGGATAGAACACAGAGACTAGGACTGTCCATTTCTAAGGGACTTTGTCATGACACCGAATTGGAGAAAATCTAAACTCTCGCTCTGAAGTGTTTTGCTCTCTGTCTCTCAAAGACAGGACAGTTCTTCACTACGCAGTAGCCGAATCCAACATGTAACTGCTGGATGAGAACCAATGATTAATAGAGTGGAGACTGCATAGGATGCCAACAGGCCTGTCTCTGCGGGCAAAGGAAAGTCAATATCAGTGAGCCACTGTAGAGAGGTCATGCTAGCTCAGCAGTAAACACAATTAGCAAGCAGTGGCAGAGAAGTATACAGCAGCTGACATCATTGGTACACACAGACAAACCCACACTACGGGCAACTCAGATGTGTAAGTCCAACAACATGCCGTTGTTGAATTGTTATCATGTTACAAGCCAACATATGGTAAAGACAGAAAGCAAAAGGATCAATATGAAAGCAACCAGTTCAAAAATATATAAATCAGCCTGGCAAATAGAGCTCTGGATGTAGACTAGAGCCTCGGACATGCTGAGAGGGAAAATGGAATATCCATCCCACTTACTTTTTCGACACCCATCCTTTTGAAGCCAGCTTGCAAGATCTTATAGTTGTGAATGAATTCGTGCTCTAGTTTTGCAGCAAATTTGACTTTCTTCAAAGGCACACAGCCGGGGAAGAGCATGTCCATGAACTGGCAGTAGGCCGCACCTTGAGAGGACAGGCACACCAGGGGTCAACACAAATGCTAATGAACTATTCCTCTATGATGACATACTGACACTAAAGGAAAGTAGGCTTAACCTTCAGGCTACATCAATTACAGGATTTACTTTCATTTTCCCCAACCATATAAGCAATCTACACCTTATGAAGTAATGGAAGAACAAATGCAGTTGTGCCATCCATAACCTGCCAATTACCTGAACATAACAGCTCTATCTTAGTAAGGTTGATCTGTAACGATTCGTTGATCCAGGCAAGCATGTCATGACGACTCAAGTTGTCACTGCACACTGAGGTTGAGTAAACGTTCACAGCCATGTTCTGTTGAAGCACAAAGGGAGAAATGTTGATTTCAACTTCATGTCACGTTAGAAAAAGCACACAGGTGATTTTTTTTTCCTCCGGACATTTCTATGCCATATAATCATGTCAGAGATACAACAGGTTGGGGGGGACCTACTACTGGTTCAGTGGGGACCATTCCTGAAACGAAGGGGAATGATCATGATCAGGAGAAGATGAGTTGAAGAAAGCTGCAGCCAGGTCTGTTAACCAAAGACAGAATCCCTTCTGAACACTGGCTAGCTAGCTAGGTAACTAACAAGGTAGTTTAGTTCAGTTGAACTAGCTTTCGTAACGTTGGGTAGTTAATTTAGACGTATTGGTGAGTGGCAATTACAAGGATAGAAGCAAGTATTGTCTTGCAGATGTGTAAGCTACCCAAGTTAGGTAGCTAGAATGTCCCTGAAATTACTATCAAATAAATGTGCCAACGTTAGTTAGTCATGAAGTCTGCTTGTAATGAAAGTTAGCTAGCTAACGTTTCTAAGTTACGTTAACTAGGTTGTCATTTTCAACCTAACAGCTAGCTTATCGAGCTAGTAAAGACAAAGTAATGTTAGATAGCTACGTTACATATTAATAGTGCGCAAACTATCTGTTGGTGGCTAACTAGCTGGTCTGGTAACATTTCCCCCCGCCCAACTCAGTCGTGTTAGCTAACTAAACCCCCATATACCATTGGCATAGAGATATGCATTCAATCTAACCCCGGCCTCTGCGCCCCATCCATGCCATTGGCTAACTAAATGCTAGCTAGTTAAATTACGTTTTCAATTGCAAATATTGCTGTATAAATGACTTACCCTGTTTTGGCGTAGGTGTTGCCAATATATTTATTCAAGAGACGTCAATGTTTACTGCTCTCAGTTCATTCGAGAAATCTACCGGCGAGGCGATGTATTTAAATGCAACTGCGTGCGTTTGTTCTCAAGTCAAACGTCGCCAAGACGTAAAGTCTCGACGCATGCTGGAGCATGCTGATGCTGGTGGATATGGGAAGAGGTGGATACCTGGGTCCAATGAGTGTCGAATTAAGTTATCGAAAGATGTAATGGATAATTTGCTACGTGTGGTTTATTTGATCAAATATACGTTTCGTAAAGCATAGTTAGGTTGTTACGAGTGTACTGATATAAGTAGGACACGTGACATCCCAGCAATTTTGAGAAAAATATCGGAGTTGTACCTGATAACGCACTCGAATCTGCCCTCATTGGCAATAATGGTCCCACCTGTTATCGCCTTCTCCCAACTGTCTTCCATATTTCTTTGAATACATGTATTTTTATTGTTAGAGCGCCCAATTGAGTATCACACACACTAGCTGGTGGGCTAAGTCAGCAGAAGACATGGAAGCCCGATATCCTCCCATAAAGGGGAGAGGTATGAATGAGCTGTCACACAGCCTTGGGGGGCAATTTTCGGCTCTGACCCACAGGTCACAGTTGCCCTGTGGTCAAAGCTCACCTGAAATTATTGTAGCTCTCTACCCTTACAGTGTATACATTCTCCGGTTACTATTATATTATGTAATTTGATGAATTAGTATATTGCTTAAGAAATATTTTATATTTATATTCTGTAATTTATTTTCTTCACATTCTGAGCTGAGAGAACACTGCATCACCATGATGCTGGGCATACATGGCTGCTCCTCTTGTGGAGCTGAACTACAAGAAGATGGTCATGACCTGTGCCCCGCCTGCCTAGGCATTGGCCACCTACGTGAGGCCCTTTCTGACCCCTGCATTAACTGCACCATCCTGCCTGTGAAGGTTGAGGGCCTGGATTTCACAGATAATTTACTAGTGTTCGGCAGTGTTCACCAGGACCCACCCAAGGCCACCAAAAGAGGGACAGCCCACAAAACCGATGGCGCCCCCCCCCGGTAAAAGAGTCTAAAAATAAGAGCCTCACTCAGAAGCTTATCCTCTGAGATAGAGCAGCTAAAAACACTTTTGCATTTATTCAAGCCCCCTAAGTCGGTGCTCTCTAGCACTCCCTCCAGCATGGGGGACGCAACAGAGGACTCAGATAGCTGTGATGATGACCTCCACTCGGGCATCCAACCGGCTCTTTAGTGGCCAGAAGGATGACACGCCCAACATGGTGAAGGAGGTACCAACCAGTGTTGTGGACCCGTTCAGTCTCAACGCTAAAGATGGGTCAGAGGAGTCATTCCGAGGCTCTGATCACACAGAGTCAGACGAAAGCTCTGCCTCACTATGTGCTGTCCTGCATGTGGCCTTAGCTAGGCTAGAGCTTGATGACCCTCAAGCTACAGCTCCTGCAGCTAGCCCATTCTTTAAGAAGGCCCTGGCAGCTATACCTTTCAGTGTACCACCTTCACCGGCTTTTGTTACGGAGCTTCAGAGATGCTGGTCCGACCCACGAGCTCTCGCCCACCATAGCAAGGACAGTAGGACACTATCTGACATGCACGATGCAAAACAACATGGGCTGGACCATATGCCTAGGGTGGATGAATTTATAGCAGAGCTGATGCTCTCCTTAGATGAAGGATGATGGCCGCTGCCGCAGACCTCATTGCAGGGCCACAGATGAGCTACTGTCACGGGCCTATAACACAGCACCCCGCATTGGGAACTCCCTCTCAGTGCTCATACTAGCACAGAACAGTATGCTCCAGCCAGACCACGAAGACCTGGACCTCTGCAACCTGAATGACACATCAGCGTTTGCGTTCATGACCAGAGAGCTAGACAGACTGATGTCCACCCTTGTTGTGACTCGTCACCAGGCCTGGCTCATCCAAGTCCCAGTGTCCGATGACTCCAGAAGGGCACTGGGAAAGCTCCCAGTAGCTCTTCTGCGCCAATTCTTCTGCCACAATTCCAGTTGAATGCATTGGTGAAGGTACGAATGTTCCAACAACTGATGGGCATGCTTGCTGGGTGACACCATTAGGCTTGTCTTTAAGGCCACTACACGTGTGGTTCAACAACCTTCACGTGGAGGAAGAGAGCCTACCTGATTACAGGTGTCCCTCTCGGATCATTTCCGGCAAGGCGGGAAGTAGTGATGACCAACGTTTCACTAGCAGGCTGGTGATCAGTGTGGCAACACAGGTCTGTATGGGGAGAGTGGTGCCCCCCCGCTGGAGGAAAGAGCACATCAACGTGCTAGAACTTCAGACAGTTTGCCTAGCCCTGATTCACTTTCTGCCAGTTCTCAAACACAAACATGTCATGATACGATCAGATAATACCTCAACAATGTTCCACATCAACCATCTACCACATCTGGCCTCCCTACGAGCCTACCACATCTGGCCTCCCTACGAGTCTACCACATCTGGCCTCCCTATGAGCCTACCACGTCTCTGAACGAGGTGGCAGACTTTTTATTGCAACAGAAACTGCCCCTGGGGGGGTGGAGACTTCACCCACAAGTAATGAAGATGATATGGCAGTGGTTTGAAACGGCACATTTGGACCTGTTCGCCTCAGAGCAAACACCCCACTGCTCCCTCTGGTTTTGTCTGTCAGAGATCAAGAACCCCTTGGGAATGAACGCCTTAGCCCATACATGGCCAGAGGGCCTACTGTATTTTTACATGACATAGGGTTGAGCGTTCAGACCTCACAACGGCTGTCAAGCACTTAAGGTAACTAGCTAAAGTCGGCTAGCTTGTGTGTGTTATCAATCAAATCAAATGTATTTATATAGCCCTTCGTACATCAGCTGATATCTCAAAGTGCTGTACAGAAACCCAGCCTAAAACCCCAAACAGCAAGCAATGCAGGTGTAGAAGCACGGTGGCTAGGAAAAACTCCCTTGAAAGGCCAAAACCTAGGAAGAAACCTAGAGAGGAACCAGGCTATGTGGGGTGGCCAGTCCTCTTCTGGCTGCCGGGTGGAGATTATAACAGAACATGGCCAAGATGTTCAAATGTTCATAAATGACCAGCATGGTCAAATAATAATAATCACAGGCAGAACTGTTGAAACTGGAACAGCAGCACGGCCAGGTGGACTGGGGACAGCAAGGAGTCATCCTGTCAGGTAGTTCTGAGGCATGGTCCTAGGGTTCAGTTCCTCCGAGAGAGAGAAAGAAAGAGAGAATTAGAGAGAGCATACTTAAATTCACACAGGACACCGGATAGGACAGGAGAAGTACTCCAGTTATAACAAACTGACCCTAGCCCCCCGACACAAACTACTGCAGCATAAATACTGGAGGCTGAGACAGGAGGGGTCAGGAGACACTGTGGCCCCATCCGATGACACCCCCGGACAAGGCCAAACAGGAAGGATATAACCCCACCCACTTTGCCAAAGCACAGCCCCCACACCACTAGAGGGATATCTTCAACCACCAACTTACCATCCTGAGACAAGGCCGAGTATAGCCCACAAAGATCTCCGCCATGGCACAACCCAAGGGGGGGTCGCCAACCCAGACAGGAAGATCACATCAGTGACTCAACCCACTCAAGTGACACACCCCTCCTAGGGACGGTATGAAAGAGCCCTAGTAAGCCAGTGACTCAGCCCCTGTAATAGGATTAGAGGCAGAGAATCCCAGTGGAAAGAGGGGAACCGGCCAGGCAGAGACAGCAAGGGCAGTTCGTTGCTCCAGAGCCTTTCCGTTCACCTGTTATGTGTTAGGCTAGTAGGTGATTGTGTTGTACTTACCAGAACCCAGTGTTTGCGGGGTCCGAAATGCCAATCAACCTGCTATCTGCCAATCACGGGAATGCCTGGAATGTTCTGATGCCGGGCTTCCTGGTGGTTGGCAGAGTGGCGTGGAGGGGGGTTGGGCAGGGGGATGGAGCATTGGAAGTTAAGACCAGGTTTAGCCATTGTTCTCTCTCTTACGTCTGGCCTTCATAAGAGAAGGTCACGGTTGGCTTGTGGGTTATCTTTCATTTATTTGGCGTTGGCTATGGCCAAACAGGGTTTATTAACCCTGTGTAAAGTTGGGTTAATAAACCGTCAATTCGTAAACTCAATCCTCTGTCTGGACAATTGTTATTTTATGATCTAGTCAGGTCATTACACCACTTCCAGGCACAAATGAGAGCGAACCTCACTCTGACCATTTCACTCGCCTTATCAGAGTTGTTTAGGCTGTTTTCATGTTATCTAGACGTTGGTGACTGTAACTGCTGCTGGAAAAAATGTAATAACTTTTTTGTTTTTTACTGACACCGGTCATTTTCATCTGGTTTTACGAGTTTGTAAATTCATCAGTTTTTCTGCGCTCTGGCACACTCAGACGAGAGTGCTCTGAAATCGGAGGAGATAGCCAGAGTGAATTTATGAATGGGCTGGAGGGAAGCAAAAGTAATTCCGCTACCCAAAAACAGCAAAGCAACCTTTACTGGCTCAAACAGCCGACCAATCAGCCTGTTACCAACCCTTAGTAAAATAAATAATGTTTGACCTGTGTGGCGTACAGCAGGTCAGCCACCAGGGGGAGACTCGTGGAGGCCTGGTGACAGATGGAGTATACATCACGAGGCGATGGCTCCATCTGCTGGACGTGCCAGGTCTCGATGGGCTCTCAGGCCAGGACTATTGGGGCTGATTGGGAGTTGGTGAGTAATCAAGGGTTGATTGCTCACCAGCTGTGCAAGTCCCATAAAGCTGCCAGAAGGGAGAGAGAGAAAAAAAAGGGAAAAAAAGACTCTTGTATAGTTGGGGACGGTTGCAATTACTGATGATTGGCTGACAGAAATTGATAATAAAAAGCTTGTGGGAGCTGTTTTGTTAGACTTGTGCAGCTTTTGACATTATCGATCATAATATGCTGCTGGAAAAACGTGTTGTGGCTTTATATCCACTGCTATATTGTGTATTGAAAGTTACCTGTGTAACACAACACAGGGGGTGTTATTTAATGGAAGCCTCTCCAACATAATCCAGGTAGAGTCATGCATTCTCCAGGACAGCTGTCTAGGCCCCTTAATTGTTTCAATCTTTACTAATGACCTGCCACTGGCTCTGAGTAAAGCCTGTAAGTCTATGTATGCTGATGACTCAGTACCTTACAAGACAGCAACACCTGACAAAAAGCTGCAGTCAGTTTCAGAATGGGTGGTAAGAAATAAGTTAATCCTACATATTTAAAAAAAACAAAGCATTGTATTTGAGACCAATCATTTACTAAACCCTAAACCTCAACAAAATCTTGTAATTATTGTGGAAATTAAGCAAGTTGAGCAGACTAAACTGCTTGGAGTAACCATGTATTGTAAACTATTGATGCAACAGTAGCTAAGATGGGGAGAGGTCTGTCCATAATAAAGCGCTGCTCTGCCTTAACGTTATCAACAAGGCCGGTCCTACAGACCCTAGTTTTGTGGCACCTGGACTACTGCCCAGTCGTGTGATCAGGTGCCATAAAGAGGAACTTAAGAAAATTACAATTGGCCCAGAACAGGGCAGCACGGCTAGCCCTTAAATGTACATGGAGAGCTAACATTAATAATATGCATGTCAATCTCGCCTGGCTCAAAGTAGAGGAAAGATTGACTTCATCACTACAGTCATGGCCAAAAGATTTGAGAATGACAAAAATATTAATTTCCACAAAGTTGGCTGCTTCAGTGTCTTTAGATATTTTTGTCAGATGTTACTATGGAATACTGAAGTATAATTATAAGCATTTCATAAGTGTCAAAGGCTTTTATTGACAATTACATGAAGTTGATGCAAAGAGTCAATATTTGCAGTGTTGACCCTTCTTTTTCAAGACCTCTGCAATCTGCCCTGGCATGCTGTTAATTAACTTCTGGGCCACATCCTGACTGATAGCAGCCCATTCTTGAATAATCAATGCTTGTAGTTTGTGGGTTTTTGTTTGTCCACCCGCCTCTTGAAGATTGACCACAAGTTCTCAATGGGATTAAGGTCTGGGGAGTTTCCTGGCCATGGACCCAAAATATCGATGTTTTGTTCCGAGACACTTAGTTATCACTTTTGCCTTATGGCAAGGTGCTCCATCATGCTGGAAAATGAATTGTTCGTAACCAAACTGTTCCTGGATGGTTGTGAAAAGTTGCTCTCTGAGGATGTGTTGGTATCATTCTTTATTCATGGCTGTGTTCTTAGGCAAAATTGTGAGTGAGCCCACTCCCTTGGCTGAGAAGCAACCCCACACATGAATGGACACAGGACTGATGGTAGCGCTCACCTTGTCTTCTCCGGACAAGATTTTTTCCGGATGCCCCAAACAATCGGAAAAAGGTTTCAGAGAAAATAACTTTACCCCTGTCCTCAGCAGTCCAATCCCTGTACCTTTTGCAGAATATCAGTCTGTCCCTGATGTTTTTCCTGGAGAGAAGTGGCTTCTTTGCTGCTCTTCTTGACACCAGGCTATCCTCCAAAAGTCTTCGTCTCACTGTGCGTGCAGATGCACTCACACCTGCCTGCTGCCATTCCTGAGCAAGCTCTGTACTGGTGGTGCCCCGATCCCACAGCTGAATCAACTTTAGGAGAAGGTCCTGGCGCTTGCTGGACTTTCTTGGGCGCCCTGAAGCCTTCTTCACAACAATTGAACCGCTCTCCTTGAAGTTCTTGATGATCCAATAAATGTTTGATTTAGGTGCAATCTTACTGGCAGCAATATCCTTGCCTGTGAAGCCCTTTTTGTGCAAAGCCATGGTGATGGCACATGTTTCCTTGCAGGTAACCATGATTGACAGAGGAAGAACAATGATTCCAAGCACCACCCTCCTTTTGAAGATTCCAGTCTGTTATTCAAACTCAATCAGCATGACAGAGTGATCTCCAGCCTTGTCCTCGTCAACACTCACACCTGTGTTAACGAGAGAATCACTGACATGATGTCAGCTGATCCTTTTGCAGCAGGGCTGAAATGCATTGGAAATGTTTTGGGGGGGATTCAGTTCATTTGTATGGCAAAGAGGGACTTTGCAATTAATTGCAATTCATCTGATCACTCTTCATAACATTCTGGAGTATATGCAAATTGTCATCATACAAACTGAGGAAGCAGACTGTGAAAATTAATATTTGTGTCATTCTCAAAACTTTTGGCCACGACTGTACCTGTATTTGTGAGAACTATCGACATGTTGACTGCACCGAGCTGTCTGGTTAAACTACTAGCACACAGCTCGGACACCCATGCATACCCCACAAGACATGCCACCAGAGGTCTCTTCACAGTCCCCAAGTCCAGCACAGATTACGGGATGCACACAGTACCAAAGAGATCTATTCTAGGTCTAGCTCTATTCCACATCAAGTAACTCATGGAAGCAATGAAATCAAATGTAAAAATCTGATAAAAATACACCTTATGGAACAGCGGGTACTGTGAAGAGACACACACACACATGATAACATACGCACCATATGTACACATGGATTTTGTGTTGTAGATATGTGGTAGTAGAGTATTGGCCTGAGGGTGCACACTTAATGTGTTGTGAAATCTTGCGAAACTGCTTTAATTTTGCTCAATCTTTGGCAACAGCTAATGAGGATCCATAATAAACACAGCTAGTGGGGTGGCTTGCTTCCTCTTCTGTCTTTTTTAGTATTACTTTCCTCAAATGGCTATAAATAAAAACAAATCATGATAACAACAATTTGATTTCTAATCTTTATTAATTAAGGTTTAACATCTCATTTTAAGAAGAGAAAGTGAAGAAATGGCTGGGATTTGAGTGCTTGGCCATCGAATCCCCGAGCTGACAAGGTCAACATCTGTCCTTCTGCCCCTGAACAAGGCAGTTAACCCACTGGTCCCTGGTAGGCCATCATTGTAAATAAGAATTTATTCTTAACTGACTTGCCTAGTTTAAATTAAGGTTACATTAAAAAAAATACTAAAGGGAACATCAGTTATTTGCAACATAGTAAGCAATTAAAAAATAATAATTCTAAAACATTTCTTTACACTTTTGCCTTACACCATTTATTTTAACTGTGGCAGTTATGCTGGTTATTAGTACAGGCATCAGTGTTGGGGAATAGTGAACTACATGTAGTTCAACTAGTAATTAAACTACATTTTTCAGTAGGTCTGTGGTCGTTAAACTAAATTCAAATTTTGCTTTAAGTAGCTTATTACTTTTTTTTGCCATGTAGCGTTGAAGCTAACTACTGGAACTACATGATACTTTTTTTATATATATAGAGAAGAAAATGTGGGGGGAAATAAGCAAACATTGTTTTTATCAGCAACAGAACAGCTTAATTCTCACTTGAAACAGTTTTTGTGTTTAATACGGCAAATTACACATTCTTGTAGTCTGACATTTCAGATTTAGATATGATAATTTGTCCTGAAGTACCTTGGATGTAGTGAACTACGTTTTCAAAGTAGCTTAACTTCTTCTAGTGTGAAGTATTTGGTAGATTGGTAAATTAATTACTTGCATGATTCCCTCCAATCCAACATAGGGTAGGATAAACTGCTCAAGTTGTATCTCAAACTAAATATCAGTGACTTCATCCTTTTTAACCTTTTATTCTAGATGGTTGTAATGTTGTCACCAATGGCTCCTCTGTGCTATGAAAGGGCCATTTCATCTGAATGGGCTCTTCTCACAAAAGGCTTGACCACAAACTACACACTTACAAAGCAATGTATGCACTAGAGGTCTTCTTGGGTGAAAAAAGTTGGTAGTGTTTATTACTCGATGTGACCCTTGTCCCAAAAACAATCAGACCCGAACCCGATTGACAAAAAAGTACATGTTGGAGCTCATTATGACGAAAGACCAGTGGTTGTTCCCAGTGCTGACCGGCTCGCTGCTTTGAGGTAGGCCTGGTTGAAATGTAAATATGTGACCCGATAGTCTTTTGGGCAAGTATTGTAGTTTAAAGGTAGACTCAGTGAAGTTGCCACGAGCAGCATCACAGATATTGAGATGAGTGAGATGCAAGACTTCAGTCACACACAGTATCTGTGCATGTGCATGGGTTCACTTCACGCTGTTCAGTGTGGTAGCCAGGGTACCAAAACAGCTGAGAAGTTGAGCCTCACGCTTCAACACTTAGTTGTTGCGGAAATCGACCCACTATGATTTTTACTTTCTGCATATCGCTGAGTCTACCTTTAATTTATACTAATTACTATGATAATCTATTTGGATTACTTTTGTATCAAATACTACAATCACCATTTGCAAAATCACCCAATGCATATGACTGACGATACAATAAAACGCAACAATGACAAACATTTCATAAAATTTTTATTTGTACTATTCATTTTTAAATAAGACATCGCTATATATCCCTTGGCTTAACACAATAGAACTCAGTTTAAAAAATGACCATGATTCTGTCTTCCTCCTTTCACACAATAAAGGAATCTTATAAAAACATCCAATATCTGACCAAATTATTTACAGTAGTATCATACCATAACAACTTCAATTCTATTTACAAAGGTACATTATATTTACAGTAGAAGGTGGCTTGTTAGCAGCAGATATGTTTGTGTTTCTCATGTGGCTGTCATAAAGCAACACAGGTCGTCTTGCTGGATCTAACCAGCTTTGTTGAAAACATCCCTGCATGTCACAGCTTGCACAGAAAGTGACAGTGCTCATACTAGGGAGGCCATTGACCTAAAAAAAACCTACATACATGAAATCTCAAGCCATCTAATAGAGGCCAAATATCAAGTAATTTTCCCATAAAAAGACATAAATGAATAATAACCCAATGAGAGGATTATCCAACTCAGAACTATTAACAGACTGAACCCAACGGTGATGATGAAGAAGCTTTGTCTTAGTAAGATGTGTCTGCTCTTTCTTCTTGCTTGGCCTTTGTGTCAGGTAAGAAAACCAATGTGAACATAATAAAAGATGCATAAAAGGGTTTAAGTAGAACACTTAAAAGATTAAAAAAGACCAGATAAGTAGATTTTGTGTTGTGGGTATTTTCTGTTTAGTTTTTTACCCTGTTAATTTAGTTCTGTCTTATTGGCCACAGCCCCGTAGGGTGGAGGGTAAGCGCCCTTGATGAACCTGACTGTCACTCCAGGGGACTACACCAACCCATTGACCCCTCCCCCCTAGCTGTTGCTGAGGAACTAGATGGCTGCGGAAGGAATGGGGGGAAGTTGTTCGCAGGCAAAGTAGTCCTTCAGTGGGGCAAAGAGATGGCGGATCACAGGCACACTCCAGGACTTCCCCAACACCTTCTGCCTCTGCTGGCGACTCATGTTCTTTACATCGGTGTAGTGCTTGGGGAAGCCGAAGATCCTTGAAGTGAAAGGCAGAAGAGAAGAGAACATCTTTAATATCCACTGAATTATATAAAAAAAACAAAATGAAAATAAGCGATAAAAAAAATAAATGCCATATTTCAAAATGCCTACTTCTCTAACTCCGTGATCCACAGGTTGTCATCCACGCCTTTCTCTGACACAGGGAGCTTGCTCACGTCCTTGCCCTGCTTGAGGGAGTTTGAGTTGGTGGTGATGGTCCTCACTTTTGTGAACTGTGCAATAGAATACAAAATAAACAAAGGAAAACAAGAAAGTAAGACACCAGGAAATGCTCGGACAAACAGTCACCGGTTCTAAAGAAAGATGGGTAGACTAATTCAAATGAAAAAAATGAAAAAACATTTGAAAAGAACCAAAGAGGATCAGATTGGGACTTCCTAGTTAAATAGAAAATTAATTTGAAACATTTTCTGACCTTAGCAACTCTTCCCCTTTCAAGGCAGTCCTGGAGAATAACCTTGTCGGTCTGGGATGCAATGATGGGTCTTGAACAGAATCAGACACATTGAACAAAACCTAAGAAGATTTCTAAAGGCAGGAAGCAGACTCATCACTAAGATAATTATTGTAATTATTTCACCACTATGGCCTATTTATTGCCTTACCTCCCTAATCTTAATACATATAGACTTTTATATTGTGTTATTGACTGTACGTTTGTTTATCCCATGTGTAACTCTGTTGTTTGTGTCGCACTGCTTTGCTTTATCTTGGCCAGGTCGCAGTTGTAAATGAGAACTTGTTCTCAACTGGCCTACCTGGTCAAATAGTCATAGAGATGGGACTAAAGATGGTGTCATATTGGTGTGGTCCTGGGTTTCTGCGAAGACCCACATATCAGTAGACTATAGAGCTCAATTGCACTGAATAAATCGTTTTAACCTCTTACATCTATGGGGGCGCTATTTCATTTTTGGATGAAAAACGTTCCCGTTTTAAACAAGATATTTTGTCACAAAAAGATGCTCGACTATGCATATAATTGATAGCATTCGAAAGAAAACACTCTGACGTGTCCAGAAATACCAAGATGTTCTCTGTGCGTGCCCTAGAACGTGAGCTTCAGGCAAAACCAAGATGAGATGGCATCCAGGAAATGACAAGGATTTTTGAGGCTCTGTTTTCCATTGTCTCCTTATATGGCTGTGAATGCGAGAGGAATGAGCCTGCCCTTTCTGTCGTTTCCCCAAGGTGTCTGCAGCATTGTGACGTATTTGTAGGCAGATCATTGGAAGATTGACCATAAGAGACCACATTTACCAGGTGTCCGCCCGGTGTCCTGCGCCGAAATTGGTGCGCAAAAGTCACCTGCCAGTATTTTTCCATGGGATACAGAGAGGAAAGCAAGCTTCCACGAACTGCATATCAATGAAGAGATATGTGAAAAAACACCTTGAGGATTGATTCCAAACAACGTTTGCCATGTTTCGGTCGATATTATGTAGTTAATCCGGAAAAAGTTTTACGTTGTAGGTGACTGAATTTTCGGTTCGTTTCGGTAGCCAGACGCAATGTAGAAAACGGAACGATTTCTCCTACACACAGACGCTTTCAGGAAAAACTGCGCATTTGGTATGTAACTGAGAGTCTCCTCATTGAAAACATCAGAAGCTCTTCAAAGGTAAATGATTTTATGTATTTGGTTATCTGGTTTTTGTGAAAATGTTGCGTGCTAAATGCTACTCAAAATGCTATGCTAGCTTTGCATACTCTTACACAAATTAGTCAATTTCTATGGTTCAAAAGCATATTTTGAAAATCTGAGATGACAGTGTTGTTAAGAAAAGGCTAAGCTTGAGAGCAGACGCATTATTTTCATTTTATTTGCGATTTTCAGAAATCGTTAACGTTGCGTTATGCTAATGAGCCTGAGGCTTTAGTCACAAACCCGGATCCGGGATGGGGAGTTTCAAGAAGTTAATCTATGGTTTCAATAATCAAAGGGGTTGATGAGAAATGATCATGGATCAGCTGAATGGTTCAGTTTGGTCCAGGGTGCAGACACGTACCTGTTCATCCCAGGGATGTTGCCCCAGAAGTATCGCGCTCTGTGGGCCGGGCTCACTTTCGCCGCATCCACCAGAACCGGGTTGCACTGAGAACAGACTGTCAGTTATTTGGGTTCTAAACTACAGAACATTTAGACAGTATGATTTGTATACAAATCAAGAGATCTGGTTCTGTGTTCATGTGAATGATTCGATTTTCTGACTTCAAACCCGTTCATTCTGAGACCCAGACCAAAACCATAAAGACCCAGAAATATATTCGGCAAAACTTTGTTTTAAGCTTGAACCCCAAGTTTCCCATTAGAATTCACAATTTTCGGAGACAAAAATGTACGCAGCATGATACAACTGTTCTAAGACGAGAGTGAATGGGGCTAGCTAACCTCCAGGAAGCGGCAGATGTCGACCTTGTGGTGGTTGTTCATGAACACCACGTTCTCGAAAAACCAGAAGAACGGCCTCTGGTCGTCTTCTTTGGGCTTCATGATGTGAAGAAGCCGGTAATACTCAAAGAAGAGCCTTCCTGTCCCTTCTACAGACATAATGACAGATTTAATAAGCACCCATAACACAGGGGAATAGTCTGGGAAGTTGGGTTATGCACGGTAGCTAGGCAGTGAACAACATTGCAGAGCTGATATCCACATTAGAGCTAACAGATGTTGCACTCTACTTGCCTATTCCAAACTAACCACGCTGTTGTACACTGCACTCTGCTGGTAATGTCTATAAGCCACACTATAAAATGTGTAGGGAATACTTAACAAATATATTTTTACTCTGTTGATCTCACAAGGTAAACTATTCAAGTCCCAGACATACCAAACAGTCCCTTCCGTGCTGGGTTCACAATGGCCAGATCGTTGCAAGGGCTCCCACCAATGAGCAGATCGAACGGACCCCACTTTAGGATCTGCATTGGACAAGAGTAGTGAGGTCTGTTTTAGTAATGACCAATGTTTCAAACCGACAGTAAAAGTGCTGTGCTCACATTATAAGACGTACGTGCTCTTTGGTGATGAGCCGGACATCATCCACATGTATGATCTTGCCTTCATGGTTGATCTCAGAAACAGCAATGGACTCCGAACAGATCTCCGAGGCCACATATTTGTCCACCTTGAATCCCAGCTCTTTCAGCACCAAGTAACCTAAGGGTCAAATAAAACAGATGCCCTCCTTAATAATCTGGTTAAGTGCTACTGTGCAAAGTCTCTGATTATTGAAGTTCCTCTTCTCGTTAGACCTTAAAAGGGGTATAATTTTCACAGTAGAATCAGAACAGTTGAAAAACAATAGAATTAGCATCAAATGGAAGTCAAATATTCACAGTGAGATCTTCATAGTAGAAGCACAACAAATGAGTGGAATCAAAATTAGACTAGAATTAAAACAAATAATACAGTAGTATTTTTGGCAGCAGAATCAGGACAACACAGTAGAATTAAAAATGGAAGAATTCCGGCGCTGCAGCTAACCTGTGCCAATCCCATCAAACAGTGAGAGGACGTTGATTGGTCGACGCAGGTTGGCAGGGATGGACGGGTATACCCGATCGGGCTCCTAGAGAGGGCAAAGGTTTTGCACACTCATTCGGTTATTGACCAGTACCGGTAGGTAAATGAATGTTACTAATAGATCAAATCAAAACAAAAAGCATTCCATTCTAAGGTAACGCTACAACCGCCACTCACAAACTGAAAGGCACTGTTATTTGCAAAAAACTCCTGGACACGGATGCTCCAGTCAAGACGGGGTTTCAGGGCACCGTGGGCATTGTGTGGTTCACACAGGTAGCAGATCCATGGATCCATCTCCTTCAGAGAGGCAAAGGTACCTGGGCCAACCAAGATGTTTAGGCAGTCCAAACAGTAGGAGCTGGGAGAAGACATATGTTAGACCATGACCCATGTCTGGAAGGTTTAGAGTAAACAATGGCATAGGAGGCTGGTGGAGTGAGAATGGGGAGGATGGTTCCTCTTCCACCAGCCTCCACTGGAGAGAGCGTTAGTAGCAAATACTGTTACTCACCGGCAGCAGCTGTCGTTCCCACAGAGGATGACCTCCAGGCCAGCACAGCACACTGTACAGTATGACTGGTAGCCATCCTCATCGTATCGATAGAGAGTCTCAGTGAAGTTATCCTGTAGGGAAGAGTAGTCAGTGTTATAGCTTCCCATATAAAGATTTAGGAATTGGCACAACTAGGGAAGACATGACCATCTGAAAAAAATGGAGGCAACACACCCAATATACATTTTGTTTAACATATACAGTACCAGTCAAAAGTTGACACACCTACTCATTCAAGGGTTTCTTTAATAACACATATGGAATCATGTGGTAACCAAAACAGTGTTAAACAAATCAAAATATATTTGAGATTCTTCAAAGTAGCCACCCTTTGCCTTGATGACAGTGTTGCACACTCTTGACATTCTCTCAACCAGCTTCACAAGGTAGTCACCTGGAATGCATTTCAATCAACAGGTGTGTCTTGTTAAAAGTTAATTTGTGGAATTTCTTTCCTTCTTAATGTGTTTGAACCAATCAGTTGTGTTGCTGAAAAGAAACCACCACTAAAGGACACCAATAAGAAGAGACTTGCCAACAAAACACTAGCAATGGACAATAGACCAGTGAAAATCTGTCCTCTGGTCTGATGAGTACAAATTTGAGACAAGTATTTTTTACATTTATTTTACTAGGCAAGTCAGTTAACTTCTTGGATATAGGGGCGCTCTTAATTTTTGGCTAAAAAAAGTCCCCGTTTTAAACAAGATATTTTGTCACGAAAAGATGCTCGACTATGCATATAATTGACAGCTTTGGAAAGAAAAACACTGACGTTTCCAAAACTGCAAAGATATTGTCTGAGTGCCACAGAACTGATGCTACAGGCGAAACCAAGATGAAATTTCAAACGGGAAGTGCCCCAGATTTTGAAGGCGCTGTGTTCCAATGTCTCCTTATATGGCTGTGAATGGGCCAGGAATGAGCTTACACTGTCGTTTCCCCAAGGTGTCTGCAGCATTGTGACGTATTTGTAGGCATATCATTGGAAGATTGACCATTTTACACTACATCATCCAAGTGCTCGCTTGGTGTCCGCATTTATTGCGTAATCTCCAGCTGCGTGTATTTTTCCATTTGCTTCCGAGGAGAAACCCAACTGCCACGAATGATTTATCATCGAATAGATATGTGAAAAACACCTTTAGGATTGATTCTAAACAACGTTTGCCATGTTTCAAATCAAATTTTATTTATCACACACACACACATGGTTAGCAGATGTTAATGCGAGTGTAGCGAAATGCTTGTGCTTCTAGTTCCGACAATGCAGTAATAACCAACAAGTAATCTAACTAACAATTCCAAAACTGTCTTATACACAAGTGTAAAGGGATAAAGAATATGTACATAAAGATATGAATGAGTGATGGTACAGAGCAGCATAAGCAAGATACAGTAGATACATATGAGATGAGTATGTAAACAAAGTGGCATAGTTAAAGTGTCTAGTGATACATGTATTACATAAAGATGCAGTAGATGATAGAGTACAGTATATGCATATACATATGAGATGAATAATGTAGGGTATGTAAACATTATATTAGGTAGCATTGTTTAAAGTGGCTAGTGATATATTTTACATAATTTCCCATCAATTCCCATTTTTAAAGTGGCTGGAGTTGAGTCAGTGTTGGCAGCAGCCACTCAATGTTAGTGGTGGCTGTTTAACAGTCTGATGGCCTTGAGATAGAAGCTGTTTTTCAGTCTCTCGGTCCCAGCTTTGATGCACCTGTACTGACCTCGCCTTCTGGATGATAGCGGGGTGAACAGGCAGTGGCTTTGGTGGTTCTCCTTGATGATCTTTATGGCCTTCATGTAACATCGGGTGGTGTAGGTGTCCTGGAGGGCAGGTAGTTTGCCCCCGGTGATGCGTTGTGCAGACCTCACTACTCTCTGGAGAGCCTTACGGTTGTGGGCGGAGCAGTTGCCGTACCAGACGGTGATACAGCCCGCCAGGATGCTCTCGATTGTACATCTGTAGAAGTTTGTGAGTGCTTTTGGTGACAAGCCAATTTCTTCAGCCTCCTGAGGTTGAAGAGGCGCTGCTGTGCCTTCTTCACGATGCTGTCTGTGTGGGGGACCAATTCAGTTTGTCTGTGATGTGTATGCCGAGGAACTTAAAACTTGCTACTCTCTCCACTACTGTTCCATCGATGTGGATAGGGGGGTGTTCCCTCTGCTGTTTCCTGAAGTCCACAATCATCTCCTTAGTTTTGTTGAGTGTGAGATTATTTTCCTGACACCACACTCCGAGGGCCCTCACCTCCTCCCTGTAGGCCGTCTCGTCGTTGTTGGTAATCAAGCCTACCACTGTTGTGTCGTCCGCAAACTTGATGATTGAGTTGGAGGCGTGCGTGGCCACGCAGTCGTGGGTGAACAGGGAGTACAGGAGAGGGCTCAGAACGCACCCTTGTGGGGCCCCAGTGTTGAGGATCAGCAGGGTGGAGATGTTGTTGCCTACCCTCACCACCTGGGGGCGGCCCGTCAGGAAGTCCAGTACCCAGTTGCACAGGTCGGGGTCGACACCCAGGGTCTCGAGCTTGAATGGTACTATGGTGTTAAATACCGAGCTGTAGTCGATGAACAGCATTCTCACATAGGTATTCCTCTTGTCCAGATGGGTTAGGGCAGTGTGGTTGAGATTGCGTCTTCTGTGGACCTATTTGGGCGGTAAGCAAATTGGAGTGGGTCTAAGGTGGAGGTGATATGGTCCTTGACTAGTCTCTCAAAGCACTTCATGATGACGGAAGTGAGTAGTCGTTTAGCTCAGTTACCTTAGCTTTCTTGGGAACAGGAACAATGGTGGCCCTCTTGAAGCATGTGGGAACAGCAGACTGGGATAGGGATTGATTGAATATGTCCGTAAACACACCAGCCAGCTGGTCTGTGCATGCTCTAAGGGTGCGGCTGGGGATGCCGTCTGGGCCTGCAGCCTTGCAAGGGTTAACACGTTTAAATGTTTTACTCACCTCGGCTGCAGTGAAGGAGAGTCCGCATGTTTTGGTTGCAGGCCGTGTCAGTGGCACTGTATTGTCCTCAAAGCGGGCAAAAAAGTTTAGTCTGCCTGGGAGCAAGACATCGTGGTCCATGACGGGTTTTCTTTTTGTAGTCCGTGATTGACTGTAGACCCTGCCACATACCTCGTGTCTGAGCCGTTGAATTGAGATTCTACTTTGTCTCTATACTGACGCTTAGCCTTGGAGGGAATAGCTACACTGTTTGTATTCGGTCATGTTTCCGTCACCCTGCCCTGATTAAACAGCAGTGGTTCGCGCTTTCAGTTTCATGCGAATGCTGCCATCAATCCACGGTTTCTGGTTAGGGAATGTTTTAATCGTTGCTATGGGAACGACGTCTTCAGCGCACGTTCTAATGAACTCGCACACCGAATCAGCGTATTCGTCAATGTTGTTGTCTGACGCAATACGAAACATATCCCAGTCCACGTGATGGATGCAGTCCCAGAGTGTGGAATCAGCTTGGTTGGACCAGCGTTGGACAGACCTCAGCGTGGGAGCTTCTTGTTTTAGTCTCGGTCTATAGGCAGGAAGCAACAAAATGGAGTCGTGGTCAGCTTTTCCAAAAGGAGGGCGGGGCAGGGCCTTATATGCGTTGCAGAAGTTAGAATAGCAATGATCCTAGGTTTTGCCAGCCCTGGTTGCGCAATCGATATGCTGATACAATTTAGGGAGTCTTGTTTTCAGATTAGCCTTGTTAAAATCCCCAGCTACAATGAATGCAGCCTCAGGATGTATGGATTCCAGTTTGCAAAGAGACAAATAAAGTTCGTTCAGAGCCATCGATGCGTCTGCTTGGGGGGGAATATATACGGCTGTGATTATAATCGAAGAGAATTCCCTTGGTAGATAATGCGGTCGACATTTGATTGTGAGTAATTCTAAGTTCCTGTATGTTTTTGTGATCATACCACGTCTCGTTAGCCATAAGGCATACGCCCCCGCCCCTCTTCTTACCAGAAAGATGTTCGTTTCTGTTGGCGCGATGCGTGGAGAAACCAGCTGGCTGCACCGACTCCGATAGCGGCTCTCCAGTGAGCCATGTTTCCGTGAAGCAAAGAACGTTACAGTCTCTGATGTCCCTCTGGAATGCCACCCTTGCTCGGATTTCATCAACCTTGTTGTCAAGAGACTGGCCATTGGCGAGAAGTATACTAGGGAGTGGTGCACGATGTGCCCGTTTCCGGAGTCTGACCAGAAGACCGCTTCGTTTACCTCTTTTACGAAGTCGTTTTTTTGGGTCGCCGGCTGGGATCCATTCCGTTGTCCCGTCGATATTATGGAGTTAATTTGGAAAAAAGTTAGGCGTTGTAATGACTGAATTTCCAGGTTTTTTTTCTTAGCCAAACATGATGAACAAAACGGAGCGATTTCTCCTACACAAATAATCTTTCTGGGAAAAAAATGAACATTTGCTATCTAACTGAGAGTCTCCTCATTGAAAACATCCGAAGTACTTCAAAGGTAAATTATTTTATTTGAATGCTTTTCTTGTTTTTGTGAAAATGTTGCCTGCTGAATGCTAGGCTTAATGCTATGCTAGCTATCAATACTCTTACACAAACGCTTGTGTAGCTATGGTTGAAAAGCATATTTTGAAAATCTGAGATGACAGTTTTGTTAACAAAAGGCTAAGCTTGTGAGTGAATATATTTTTCATTTCATTTGCGATTTTCATGAATAGTTAACGTTGCGTTATGGTAATGAGCTTGAGGCTATGATTACGCTCCCAGATACGGGATTGCTCGACGCAAGAAGTTAAGAACAAATTCTTATTTTTAATGACGGCCTAGCAACAGTGGGTTAACCTCTTGAAACTCCCCATCCCGGATCCGGGATCGTGACTAAAGCCTCAGGCTCATTAGCATAACGCAACGTTAACGATTTCTGAAAATCGCAAATAAAATGAAAATAATGCGTCTGCTCTCAAGCTTAGCCTTTTCTTAACACTGTCATCTCAGATTTTCAAAATATGCTTTTGAACCATAGAAATTGACTAATTTGTGTAAGAGTATGCAAAGCTAGCATAGCATTTTGAGTAGCATTTAGCACGCAACATTTTCACAAAAACCAGATAACCAAATAAATAAAATCATTTACCTTTGAAGAGCTTCGGATGTTTTCAATGAGGAGACTCTCAGTTACATATCAAATGCGCAGTTTTTCCTGAAAGCGTCTGTGTGTAGGAGAAATCGTTCCGTTTTGTACATCGCATCTGGCTACCGAAACGAACCGAAAATTCAGTCACCTACAACGTCAAACTTTTTCCGAATTAACTACATAATATCGACCGAAACATGGCAAACGTTGTTTGGAATCAATCCTCAACGTGTTTTTCACATATCTCTTCATTGATATATCGTTCGTGGAAGCTTGCATTCTTCTCTAAATTCCATGGAAAAATACTTGCAGCTGACTTTTGCGCACCAATTTCGGCGCAGGACACCGGGCGGACACCTGGTAAATGTGGTCTCTTATGGTCAATCTTCCAATGATCTGCCTACAAATACGTCACAATGCTGCAGACACCTTGGGGAAACGACAGAAAGGGCAGACTTACTCCTCTCGCATTCACAGCCATATAAGGAGACAATGGAAAACAGAGCCTCAAAAATCCTGCTCATTTCCTGGATGCCGTCTCATCTTGGTTTTGCCTGAAGCTCACGTTCTAGGGCACGCACAGAAAATATCTTGGTAAGTTCTGGACACGTCAGAGTGTTTTCTTTCGAAAGCTATCAATTATATGCATAGTCGAGCATCTTTTTGTGACAAAATATCTTGTTTAAAACAGGAACGTTTTTCATCCAAAAATGAAATAGCGCCCCCAGAGCATCAAGAGGTTAACTGCCTTGTTTAGGGGCAGAACAAAAGATTTGTACCTTGTCAGCTCGGGGATTCGATCTTGCAACCTTTTGGTTACTAGTCGAACACTCTAACCACTAGGCTACGCTGCTGCCCCAAGAGTAGGTGAACGGATGATCTCCGCGTGTGGTTCCCACTGTGAAGCATGGAGGAGGAGGTGTGATGGTGCTTTAGGGACACTGATTTATTTAGTATTCAAGGCACCCTTAACCAGCATGGCTACCACAGCATTCTGCAGCAATATACAATCCCATCTGGTTTGCGCTTAGTGGGACTATCATTTGTTTTTCAACATGACAATGACTCAACACACCCCCAGGCTGTGTAAGGGCTATTTGACCATGATGGAGAGCTGCATCAGGTGACCTGTTCGCCACAATCAACCGACTTCAACCCAATTGAGATGAGTTGGACTGCAGAGTGAAGGAAAAGCAGCCAACAAGTGCTCAGCATATGTGGGAACACCTTCAAGACTGTTGGAAAAGCATTCCAGGTGAAGCTGGTTGAGAGAATGCTAAGAGTGTGCAATGCTGTCGTCAAGGCAAAGGTTGACTACTTTGAAGAATCTCCAAATAAAGAAATAGTCCAAATAAAGAAAAACCCATGAATGAGTAGGTGTCCAAACTTTTGACTGGTACTGGATGTTTTTGTAACCTCTCTGACCTGTACAACATGGTGAAATGTAGCAAGAACCACAAGATGAATATATGTTTTGCTTTACCTTGCATTTAAGGCAAAGGCTTCCTTCAAACAGTGGATGGAAAATCTCTATATCGTCAGCCATACAGCACAGGCAGAAAGCTTTGGAAGATAGAAAATGAAAGTGAGTGAACAAAACAATGAAGGAACCAGACGTCCAACACAATACCACTATTTAATACAAAAGTGTGTCCATGTCAGGACAAGCTCTCACCTTCAATGTCCAGTCTTTTCTTCTGTACCCATTGAACCATCTCCTCTGAGAAAATAAAGATACAAAATACAGTATATTAAATGAGTGTGCAGAGACAGTGCCACTGCATTGAGAAAAGTAAACAAATAGGAAATACCGCTGTTGGTAGTGATGTGAAACAATTATTAACAGAGGATATATCAGCGTGAAGAAAGAGTAGAGAATGCCCACCTCTGTATTTCTGATCCGGCTGTTCATAGACGTAGCCTGGGTCTTTTATTTTGTTGGACTGCTGCTTTTGTTTTTTGAGTGGTGGCTTGCAGTCCGGATTTTGATCATTTTTCTCCATGTTGGACGAGGCACCTGCATCCTTCTCCTGCCTGAGGTTGAAGGTGCCGTTGTCCAGGTTCAGCGAGAGCTTGGTGAGACACACAGACACCTGGCTCAGGTTGTGCAGTTCGCTGTTGATGGATGTTGCCTTTTTTTGGTCCGGTTGCTTCCCATTAGCAATCCCTTTAGCTGTAAAATCATTATCATCAAAATACTGTACACCTTTAAGGCAAAATATATCTATTTATTTTCATACAAGTTGTTATAATATCTTCAAAATGAAAGAGGGATCATGTATGTAATACCCACTGGGCACAGACGTCAGTTTAACGTCTATTCCACATTGGTTCAACGTAATTTAATTGAAATGACGTGGGAACAACATTGGCCCAACCAGTGTGTGCCAGTGGGTAGATACAGAATGATATGTTAGTCAGCCTCTTAGCTTACCCTCTGTCTGGAGTGGTGGTTGGAACCCATCTGGGCCAGTGGGTTTGAAGCCGCCGAAGGCCCAGTCCACCATTTCGCTGAGGTGCTCCTCCTGCTTCTCTGAACCCAGGGAAAACACCTTCCTACATCTTGAAGCAGCCACCTACACGGTTACATACCAACACACAATCGGATAGGATACACACATAGAAAATCGACAATCACACACAAGCAGAGATAGACTGACCTGTAAAGATTGGAATATAGCATCCCTGTACGTGACGAGGGTGGCGAAGCTATTTGCGCAGAAACATTGTGCAAACGATCCAAATGGCAGCAGTCCCCGGGTGTTTTTCTGAAACAGACAGAATTTCACTAAGTGAGGCACAACAGGTCACCTTTACAATTTAATTTTAAAAAAACATTGTCCATCAAATATGGACACTCATAACTCACAAACACACTGAAAACAAAAACATGATGTCCTTCTCCCCCCTCACCTCGGAAAGCATGCCGTTCCCAAACCATTCAACTTTCCGGATGCTTTTGGCTGCCTGCCGTCCCTTCCAGGGTTGGACAGTCCCTGGCCACAGGGAGAATCCCTCTATCTGTCCCCACACCAGATCCCCCACATTGTAGCCCTTCTCATCCTACAGGGAAATGCACAGTCAGCCATACACCACAAAACACATTTGATGAGATTGAACACCAAAATACATTGATACAGTGCCTTGCGAAAGTATTCGGCCCCCTTGAACTTTGCGACCTTTTGCCACATTTCAGGCTTCAAACAAAGATATAAAACTGTATTTTTTTGTGAAGAATCAACAAGTGGGACACAATCATGAAGTGGAACGACATTTATTGGATATTTCAAACTTTAACAAATCAAACTGAAAAATTGGGCGTGCAAAATTATTCAGCCCCCTTAAGTTAATACTTTGTAGCGCCACCTTTTGCTGCGAGACTGACTGCCTGTTACGCAAATGCAGTAAGCCAAGGTAAGTTGCTAACTAGCATTAAAACTTCTTATAAAAACAATCATAATCACTAGTTAACTACACATGGTTGATGATATTACCTAGCGTGTCCTGTGTTGCATATAATCTGACTGAGCATACGAGTATCTAAGTATCTGACTGAGCGGTGGTAGGCAGAAGCAGGCGTGTAAACTTTCATTCAAACAGCACTTTCGTGCGTTTTGCCGCCAGCAGCTCTTCATTGTGCATCAAGCATTGCACTGTTTATGACTTCAAACCTATCAACTCCCGAGATGAGGCTAGTGTGACCGAAGTGAAATGGCTGGCTAGTTAGCGTGCACTAATAAGAGTTTCAAACTTCACTCGCTCTGAGCCTTGGGGTGGTTGTTTTCCCTTGCTCTGCATGGGTAACGCTGCTTCGATGTGGTGGCAGTTGTCGTTGTGTTGCTGATTCGAGCGAGGAGAGGGACGGAAGCTATAGTGTTACACTGGCAATACTAAAGTGCCTATAAGAACATCCAATTGTCAAAGGTTAATGAAATACAAATGGTATAGAGGGAAATAGTCCTATAATAACTACAACCTAAAACTTCTTACCTGGGAATATTGAAGACTCGTGTTAAAAGGAACCACCAGCTTTCATGTTCTGAGCAAGGAACTAAAACGTTAGCTTTCTTGCATAGCACATATTGCACTTATGTTCTTCTCCAACACTTTGTTTTTGCATTATTTAAACCAAATTGACTTTATTGATGTATTATAGTAAGTTAAAATAAGTGTTAATTCAGTATTGTTGTAATTGTCATTATTACAAATACATTTATCTTTAAATTGGCTGATTAATCGGTATCGGCTTTTTTGGTCCTCCAATAGTCGGTATCGGGATTGGAAAAAAAAAAATCATAAAAATCGGTCGACCTCTAATGTGAACCCTTGGTTTTAATAACTGGTTGACCCTACTTCGGCAGCAACAACCTCAACCAAACATTTTCTGTAGTTGCGGATCAGACCTGCACAACAGTCAGGAGGAATTTTGGACCATTCCTGGAACGAGTGCTCTGAGTCAGGAAGCAAGTTCGGGGAGTGAGCGTTTTAATAAATAAAATAAACACAAAACAAACACACCGACATGAAAACAGAGTCATTAACACCAGAGTAAAGATCCAAGGGGAGTGACAGATATAGGGAAGATAATCAAGGAGATTATGGAGTCCAGGTGAGTGACGAGGCACAGGTGTGCGAGACAATGGTGACTGGTGTGCTGGATAATCAGCAGCCTGATGACCGAGAGGGAGTATAAGTGACATTCACAGAGTTCATGTAACAGACACATCTCAACATCAACTCTTCAGAGGAGACTGCGTCACAATTCCTCTTTACAAAACGTTCAGTTCAGCAATATTCTTGGGATGTCTGGCGTGAACCGCTCTATTGAGGACATGCCACATCATCTCAATTGGGTTGAGGTCAGGACTCTGACTGGGCCAATCCAGAAGATGTATTTTCTTCTGTTGTTGATTTACATCTGTGTTTTGGGTCGTTGTCCTGTTGCATACCCCAACTTCTGTTGAGCTTCAATTGGCGGACAGATAGCCTTACAGTCTCTTCAAAATGTCGTAATAAACTTGGAAATTCATTTTTCAGTTGATGATAGAAAGCTGTCCAGGCCCTGAGGCAGCAAAGCAGCCCCAAACCATGATGTCCCTCCACCATACTTTAGTTGGGATGAGGTTGATGTTGGTGTGCTGTACCCTTTTTTCTCCACACATAGTGTTGTGTGTTCCTGCCAAACAACTCAACTTCAGTTTCATCTGTCCACAGAATATTTTGCCAATAGCGCTGTGGAACATCTAGATACTCTGACCTTCAGATGTGCAGTTATGTTTTTTTTGGACAGCAGTTGCTTCTTCAGTGGTGTCCTCTCATGAACAACATTCTTGTTTACTGTTTTACGTATCGTAGACTCGTTAACAGAGATGTTAGCATGTTCCAGAGATTTTTTAAAGTCTTTAGCTGACACTCTAGGATTCTTCTTAACCTCATTCAGCGCTGTGCTCTTGTAGTCATCTTTGCAGGACGGCCACTCCTAGGGAGAGTAGCAACAGTGCTGAACTTTCTCCATTTATCTTACCGTGGACTGGTGAACATCAAGGT